>NW_006789508.1:0-15554 GCF_000442215.2 Lipotes vexillifer | reverse complement strand
GGACTTGGATTCATCATAGCAGAATAGAGAGACTACACCACAGAGGACGTGGACACTAACAGATGGATTGACTGGGCAAACTTTAGCCCCAAACGAAACATACCTCCTGAATACGGAAGACCAGGAATCAAGGATTTGATTAGTTCCTAGAAAAAGGGGAGAATGTGACGAAAGAAACGGAAGAACAGCTTCAGAGCTAACAGCACATTTTGGCTTCTGTAAGAAACTTGCTTTGCTTACTTGTTTGGGGCAGGAAGAACAGGGTTCCTCATTGGCTGATTCAAACTTAAACAGCTCCCTTCCGCCTTGGGAACTTCCCATCCTGTGAAGGGTATAAAGGCCTCCCCCGACTGTTAGTCGGGGTCTCACTCACTTCTCTCCGAGTGGGACCCTGTCCGGACAGTTTGTGTAAGCTTCTATACTTGTACTTGTATAAATCCTTTGCTAATCTTTCTGCTTGGTGTTGGTGATTCTCGGGTGTCCTTGGTTGGGACACGGGTCGCATTTACCGGGGAACTCGACTCCAGGCGTGTGGCTCCCGGACCGCAACACAGGAAAAGTTTCTAATCCGCACCTCATTTTTCCTCTCCTGATGCTCGGGTTCAGCATTCCAGACGCTTTACTAACATTCTCCCCACTTGGAGAGTCAAAGCCTTTAACCTCCTGTTTCTCACAGTTTACAATTTGTGCAGAGGATGAACGGGAATAGCGGTAACCAAAGAAAGACTAGCTGTAGGTGTTTGGACGTGCACATGTCACTCTAATTTCCCACCAGGAAGAGGAATTAACCAAAGGCTCAGCATGCCGTTCCTGAACCAGACTAGGGTCTGAAGCAATCCTGCGATTTTGAGGCCAGCTCACAAGAAAGCGAGTGGACAAAAGGAGCTCAGGGGCACTGTAATTCACAAACCTGCAGAGTAATAAATGACAGCTATCGTCCAAAAATATACTGAAGTAAGGCTTAGAAGAGGGCTTGAAAGAGAGGCAGAATTGCACGAAACCGATTTCAGGAGGTACAATGGAATTGCATTTAAAGCATATGAAAAGAGGCAGAACGTTGACAATGACACACTTGGCCTAAAACGGCATATGCGTTTCTTCCTGAATATATTCAGGAAAAAATGCATACGCCCTTTTTGGTCAACCAAGCAAGCGTGCAATGGAAATCCGAACAACAATGAAGTCTCTCTTCCCACCAGTCAAAAGGGCCATCTGAAAAAAGTGTAAAAACCCGAAAGGCAGGATAGGCCCCGGAGCTCAGGGAGCCTTGTTATGCTGATGGACGGGATGTAAATTGCCAACAGCCACTCTGGAGAAGTGTATGGTGTTTCCTGAAACATCTAAAAAACAAAGCTTAATAGCCTAGGGCACTACCACTTATGGTGCTGTAGATTAGGAAAATTAAAATAAAAGAGACACAGCCACCCCAACGTTTGGGGCTGCTCTGTTTACAAGAACCTCATCTTCCGAACAAGTTCAATATCCCACAAATCGAAAAATGGATAAAGAAGTTGTGGTCCTTACGTACTATGGAATATCACTCAGCAATGAAATCAATGTCATCAGGCCCGTAGCAGCATAATGAGTGGATTTAGGGACGATAACTCTCAGTGAAATAAGTCACACAGAAAATGAAACATCATAAGACATCACTAATAGAGGGAGCGTAAACTTGGATACACATGAACTGAATTACAAAACAGAACAGAGTCTCACATTTAGAAGACAAACTTAAGCTTGCTTAAGGGGAAAGGTGAGTTTGGGTGCTGCATAAAACCAGAGACTGAAATTAGCACAGATACCATTCCATAAGCCAAATACGTAATAGACAAGATCTACTCCTTGCTCAACGAAATAAACTCAACAATCAGGTATCACCTCACACCTGTTAGAATGGGCATCAATAGAAAATCTACTAACAACAAATGCTGGAAAAGGTGTGGAGAAAAGGAACCCTCTTCCTCTACTGTTGTGAATGTAAATTGATACAGTCACTATATAGAATTGTATTTAGTTTTTTAAAAAACTAACAATAGAATTACCATATGATCCAGCAATCCCACTATTGGACATATACCCAGACAAAACCAAAAATCAAAAAGAGTTATTCACTGCACTGTTCATTGCATCACTATTTACAATCACCAGGTAATGGAAGCAACCTAAATGCCCACAGACAGATGAATGCTAAAAGATGTGGTACATATATAAAATGAAATATTACTAAGCCATAAAAAGGAATGAATTTGGGTCATTTGTAGAGACGTTGATGGATCTAGAGACTCTCATACAGAGTGAAGTCAGAAAGAGAAAAACAAATATTGTATATTAATGCATATATGTGGAACCTAGAAAAATTGTACAGACGAACCATTTTGCAAGGCAGAAACAGAGCAACAGATGTAGAGAACAAACGTATGGACACCAAGGGGGGAAGCTGTGGGAGGGTGGTGGTGGCAGGAGTTGAGACATTGGGATTAGCATGTATACATTTATATGTATAAAAGAGATAACCAATAAGAACCTGCTATAGAAAAAAATAAAATTAAATTTAAAATTAAAAAAAATATTAAAAAAACTAAAACAGAAAAAAATGTTCTTCCCTTCCCATACATGTATTTATATGAATAAATTATTTCCATGTTTATATCTGTAAATACAAAAAAGAGGAAGAAAATCTACCTTGAACCAAAAACGAAAAAAAGAAAAAACAAAACAAAACAGAACCCACCAGTTACACAGAGGAAAACTGTATCAGGGCATTTACTCCACTTCTGAACAGTTCTGAGGTTGGCCTATGGTGGGGAATCGACTCCCATTCAGCCAGCAGCCCCCAGGCAACAAGCGTCCTCATTGCAAAGCTGGGGGGACGTGCCGAGGCAAGTGTTAGTAAACGTGAGAAAAGCCCCAGGCCAGCTGCTGCTGAACTGTTCCCACACTTCCCAGGAAAAACACCTGAATATGTACAAGGACTTGAAAGCCTAGAGGAAGGGCCATGGAGCCACAGGAGCGACAGCAAGCCGGCCGACTTGGTGCCTGAAGGCCAGCCAGGATGGTCCTGGACCTGGGCGCTCTTCTGGAAGCTTTCCACTTCCCTGCCTGAGATACCCCTCGTATCCCGGCCCCCACTGCTATTTTCCCTCCTCACCTCTGCCCAGGGAGAAATTCCAGCGGCAGGTATGAGTGACACATCCTCTTCTTTAGCAGGTGGCAGTCTGGCAACTGCTGCAGAAAGTCCAGCACAGCCCCACTCACACTGAGCCACCCACAAAGCCGTGGCCTCTCACTCTGTCTCACCAGCCCAGCCCGAGACTGCTGACACGGCAGAGAATATGGCGTCAGGCACAGCTACAGGGGCTCTTGCTCCCTGGGTGTTTATATTGATCTCAACACAGGAACACCTGGGGAGGGTTGGCCGGCACAGTCACGCTGCCCAGGTCAGCCAATCATCACCACTCAGGGGCTCAATGGAACTTGATGAACCGGCCAGGTCCAAGGAACAGGTGTGGGCTCCTGAGAGTCAGGATAGAAAAGGGGCTACAGCTCTGGCTTGTTTTCTAATCATTTTATCTGGCCCATGAGTGGGAGACAACTTCAAGAAAACCCTCTCCTAATGAGAGGAACCCAGGAGTCAGGGAGAGGAGGGGTGGGTGGTGGGTGGAGACAGAGACCTGGTGCCCCGGGTGCAGTGGAAGTCTCAGGAAGACCAGGCAGAGGGAGGCCACCCAGAGTGATGCCCTGGGTCACAGACCTGTCGGAGCTGCTGTTTGTTAGTTCAAGTCCTGCTCAGAGGTGCTCTGTGTCAGCTCTGAGCGACAGGTGATCTGGGGGTGCTCTGCAGTGACGGCTATGTGCACGGTTCCTGTGTGCCCAGCCCTGCCACGGTACCTGCAAATGTAGCTCTCTATCCTGGGAGGGGCCTGACCACGACAGCCCCATGGGCTGGGGTGGGGGTGGGGTGCCTGCCCAGGTGAGCTCCATATCCTGGGATTGGCCTGACCACGAGAGACCCATGGGCTGCTGGGGACCTGGTAAAGGATGTCAGGACAGTCAGTGAAGCCACCCAGGATATACCTCCAGTAGTTCCTAATTCCTACACCCTGCTGGTCATTCTACCAACCACCAGGACATGGTATTCTGTATTAGTCTTCAATAATGCCTTCTTTTGTATTCCATCAGTCCCAGAGTCACAAGAAATTTTCACTTGTGAGTGGCATGACTCAACATACAACAAAAGCAGTACTTCCGGGCCGTCTTGCCACAAGGGTTCAAATATTCCCACAACATCTTTGGGGAAAACTTAGCTAAAGACCTAAAAGTTCTACCTCTGGAAAAGGAAACCCTCCTTCAATATGCAGATGACATTCTGATCGCCAGCCCTACTAAGGAGGCCTCTGAACTATCAAGCCAATAAAGGATAGAAGTTGTCCAAGAAAAAGCTCAAATATCACAGACTAAGGTGACCTGCCTGGGCTTCATTCTCAGAGAAGGATGGAGAAGCCTATCCCAGGAAAGGGAAGAAACCATTTGCAGCCTTACCCATTTCTAAAACTAGAAGACAGCTTAGGGGTTCCTGGGGAGGCCAGGGTTTGCTGCATCTGGATCGCTAACTACAGTCTAATAGCTGGGCCTCTATATGAAACACTGAAAGGAAAAGATGATGATCTTTTTGAATAGAATCCAGAAGTGGCCTTTCAAGAATGGAAAGAGCAGTCAATTCAGACACTTGCCCTGGAACTCACTCATTTAGCTAAACCCTTTGACCTTACATTCCCAGTTAAAGGTGAATCGCCCTTGGAGTATTAGTGCAAAAACTGGGACCACTTGAAATGGAACAACGCAAGAATGCCATCCAGGTAGGATAAACTACGGTCACCAAGGGGCTTGGCCCACCGCCACAACTGGCCAAGATACTGGCTATATCTAAAAACCTGGAAATCAGCAGCCCGAAAGGCCACCTCCCTCCTAAGGGAAAAGGACCCCACGTGGTGATCCTAACCACCAACCATGACCTGAAGTTGCAGGGTTCGCTCCTTGGCACAGTGACCTCGAGGGAGGAGGCCCTGCAACTCCAACCTCCAGAGAGACAACCGGGGAGAACGGGGCACCATGATGACTCGTGTGACCATCACTTGACCTGGAGTTTCTCTCAGAAAAGAACAAGAGTGTGTCCCCAAACAATAGACTATTGCTTGCAGAACTTACTGTACCCAGAGGGGAGCTAATAAGCTTGGCGGGGGAACCGTATATCACGCTGTCACCATAGAAAAGCCTACAGACACTGCGATGATGGTGGCCAATAAGACGGGCTGGGCTCCTGCTACTTCAAAAGGCTGCTGACTCAGGAGCCGTCATGGTCCTTGATCACCACTGACCCTGGACTGTCTGGGAGTTGAGCGGGCAGGGCTCTAACACCTGTTTCTGTTTCTACTTTAATTCAGGGGCCTAAGTGAAGAAAGCGCAGACTACTGGTCAGAGCATCTAGGCTGGCAGAAACGGGCAACCTAAGGTGTCCGAACGAATGTGGGGTGAGGAAAACCAGCCCCCACAGCGTCTCTGCACATCTCTTTCCTGAGCCCTTAAAGGTCATTAGAATCCAAAACACTTCCAATGCTGGTGCTCAGGCGGATGAGCAGGGAGGCAGGAGGCCTGGGGACAATCAACGTCACATGGAGGCTGCTGGGGAGAAGTTCTGACCCTCGCCCCCGGGTATGAGGGCTCCCAACTCAGCACTCAGCAGTTACCAAACAGGGGTCTGCACCCTCAGCACTCCAAGAATGAGGAACGGGACAAAAGGCAGAGGAGGAGCTTGTCACCGGCAAAGCCCTTTAAACATCCCTGGGAGATAAAAATAGAATCTGGGCAATAAAATAAAGTCTAACCTTTTTTATCCTTTGTGCTTTGTCTAATTTCACGTGCTCCTAGGGTCCCACATGCAGAGGTCCCACACCCGTCACTTCAGACCAGATCTCCTAGTGCAGAATGCCTGGGTCGACACCTCAGCTCGCAGGGCCCAGTGCAGCGACATAGAGCCTGAGCTGCAGCCAACCTTGCCCTTGATAGCTCCGCTCCCACCCTTCCACTGACTCTGACTGGATCTCTTACTGCAGCCCAGCCCACAGCCCACAGGGTAGCGCATGCTCTCACCTCTCCATTCTCTGATCAAAATATAAAGTTTCCTTTGTTTCTGAACAAAACTCAGTCTCCATCTGTTGTCTCCAATGACACTGGGCAGGGGGACACTTGTTGGGGTCCAATATGGAGGACCAGTAACATAAATTGAGAACATTGTAACTTCAATGAACAGATGTGTGAGCGAAACTGTAATTAACATAGAACGGTGTCTAAGGCTCGGGTATAATAAGACGTTTCTACCACTTCCATTGGATATTTCCATCACTTTATTGTAAGCAAGTTCAGTGAAGAGGTCTGTCTTATTTGTCAGGTCAATATTAGAGAAATGAAGTGATTTCTTTCCAAGGATGTACATCTAATAATCTTGGTTAAACCTTCAATCTTGTTTTAAATGCTTTTCCATTGAAAACCATACCTCTCTTTCAGCTCCCCTATTTCTGAGAAGTATAAAATCTTATAATTTATTATTACCAAAGGGGAAAGGTGGGAGGAGGGATAAATGAACAGTTTGGGATTAGCACATACACACTGCTATGTGTAAAACAGATCATCAACAAGGAACTACTGTATAGTACAGGGAACTACTCTCAATATTTTGCAATAACCTATAAGGGGAAATAATCTGAAAAAGAAGAGATATTTTTATTGACATCATCTATCAATGACACTTAAAATGTAACCTAAGGGAAGACGATGGTGAGTGCTTCTGACCCTGAAGACTTCAATCATCTAAAGTTCGGACTCCGCCTACTTCCCAAGGCCCTTAATGAACATATGTGTAGCCGTAGCTTAAAAAATTCCCCAGTTTGGGTTTCGGGGAGACACTGATTTGAAAAAAGCCCTGGTGTTCTCCTTACATGAACAGAACCCTTCCTACTGCTAAAACATGCCTGTCACACCCAGAGGATGGTACACCGTCTGATAGGGAAGAGTTTGGAAAAGGTATCTCATCTCCTCATCCCCTGGTGCTCGGGTTCACCCCTCCAGCGTCTTTACTAACAATCTCCCCTCATGGAGATGTCAGCACTGTCAACATCCTGTTGCGTACACTTTGGAATTTGTCCAGAGGATGAAGCAGAGGGATGAGGAACAATGAGAGACAAGTCCTAGGTGTTCGGACAGGCACATGTCACTCTAATTTCCAATCAGGAAGACGAATTGACCAAAGGCTAGGATTGCCCATGGAAACAGAATAGGGCTTGAGGAAATCCCGCTGCTTTGTGGCCAGCTCCCATAAACACAAGTTGAAAAATGGAACTCAGGGGCACTAAAATGCACGAAACTACAGAGTTGAAAATATCTATCACTGAGAAATGTCTTGAGGAAAGTCACAGGAAAGGTCTTGTAAGCAAGAGACAAAGGCAAGAAAGGGATTTAAAGAGGTAGAAAGGACTTGCCATTAAGCACAAGAAAAGGGGCTGAACATTGCCAACATTGCAGTTGGCCACAAAGGGTGTATGGGTTTTTTTCTGAAACGATTCAAGAAAAGGGCATACACCCTTTTTAGCCAACCAAACAGGTGGGCACTGGAAATCAATACTACGAAGGATATCGCTTTGAATCAGTCAAAAGACCGTCCTCATAAAGTGTAAACACCAGAAATGCAGGACTGGACGAGGAGAAAAGGGAGCCCTGTGAGGCTTATAGTGGAAATATATATTCCCAACGGCCACTCTGGAGAAGTGTATTGTCTTTACTAAAACATCTAAAAAATGAGCTACAGAGCATACGGCACTTGCACTCATGGGCGTATATCTTGGGAAGAACAAAAATTGAGAGGACACAAGCACCCCAATGTTTACCGCCTCTCTTTTTAAAAGATCCTCGACTAGGATATAACTTAAATGTCTCTGGAGGGAAGAAATGGATAGTCCTGTGGTACTTATGTAGAGTGGAATATTACTCAGCCTGGAAATCAATGAAATATGGCCAGTTGCAACAACTCAGGAGGAGTTACATATGATCATTCTAAGTGACATAATTCAAAAAGATAATTAATTAACTATAAAAATAAATTTCAAAAACAAAACACAATGACAGTGAGAGAGAGAGACATTCTTACAGAATTCATTCAGGGCTTGTGATGAAACCTGGATTTACCACATCTACACCCACAGCTGGTGAGACATAAGGCGGAACACTTGGGGCTGATAGGATTGGTGAGGTTCGGAGAGCAAATGCAGACCCTTTGAAGTCATACTGCATGGTACCCATTCCATGGGTCCCAACTCTCCAGGTTTAAGGGCTTCTTCCTTCAGCTAAAACATGCATGGGAAACCCAGAGTATGGTCGACCGTGCGATCGGGCAAACTTTCTAAAACGAATCTCAGTTTTGGTACACTGGTACTCGGGTTCGCCATTCCACACGATTTACTAATGCTCTCCCCACTTGGAGAGTCAGTGCCTTTAACCTCCTCTTTTGCACAGTTTGCAATTTCTGTGGAAGATAAACAGGAATAGGGAGAAGCAACACGAGATTAGCTGTACGTATTTGGACAGACACATTTAACTCTAATTTCCCACCAGGAGGAAGAATTAAACAAAGAATCAGCGCGCGGTGCCTGAACCAGACTAGGGTCTGAAGCAAACCTGCGGTTTTGCGGCCAGTTCACAAGAAAGCGAGTTGACAAAAGGAGCTCAGGGACACTGTAATTCACAAACCTGCAGAGTTATAAATGACAGCTGTCGTCCAAAAATATATTTAAGTACGGCTGCGAAGAGGACTTGAAAGCGAGGCAGAATTGCAGGAAACCGATTGCAGGAGGTAGATAGGAATTGCATTTAAAGCATATGAAAAGAGGCAGAACTTCGATGATGATGCACTTGGCAAAAAGGGTGTATGCGTTTTTTCCTGAATATATGCAGGCAAAAACGAATTCACCCTTTTTGGCCAACCAAGCAAGCGTGCAATGGAAATTCTCACTACAATGAAGTCTCACCCCCTCCCGCCCCTCAAACACCACCCTACCCCCCGTCCGGTCAAATGGGCCATCTGAAAAAAGTGTAAAATCCAGAAAGGAAGGACAAGCCATGGAGAACAGGGAGACTTGTTATGCTGATGGGCGGGATGTAAACTGCCAAGAGCCACTCTGCAGAAGTGGATGCTGTTTCCTGAAACATCAAAAAACAAAGCTACATAGCCTGGGGCACTTCCACGTATGGTCCTATAGCATAGGAAAATTAAAATGAAAAAGGCACAGCCACCGAAAAGTTTAGGGCTGCTCTGTTTACGAGAACATCGTCTACGGCACAAGTTAAATATCCCAGAAAGCGAAAAATGGATCACGAAGTTGCGGTACTTACGTACAATGGAATATCATTCAGCAATGAAATCAATGCCATCAGGCCCACAGCAGCATAATGTGTGGATTTAGGTAGGATGATTCTAAGTGAAATAAATCACACAGGCAAAGAAACATCATAAGATATCACTAATACAGAGAATTTAAACTTGGCTACACATGAACTGAATTACAAAACAGAACGGAGTCTCACATTTAGAAAACAAACTTAGGCTTGCTTAAGGAGAAAGGTGAGTTGGGGTGCTGCATAAAACCAGAGATAGAAATTAGCACAGATACCGTTCCATAAGCAAAACATGTAATAGACAAGACCTACTAATTGCTCAACGAAATGGACTCAACACCCCATATTCAACGCATAGGAATATCCCTGACTAGTAGGAATCTTAAAACCTAGGTATTTATATGTCTCCAGAAGAGAATAAAGTTTGCGTACAGCGGCATAAACACAGCAGTGAAAATCAGCTAAATCCCATTATGAAAATAAATTTCAATTACAAAAAACAATGACAGTGAAATAGAGAGAAATTCTTACATAATTCATTCAGGGCATGTGATGAAACCTGGATTTACCACATCTACACGCCCAAATGGGTGAGACATAAAGCTCGACACTTGGGGCTGACAGGACTGCTGAGGTTCAGAGAGCAAATGCATGTCCTTTGAAGTAACACTGCATGGTACCCATTCCATGGGTCCCAACTCTCCAGGTTTGAGGGATTCTTCTATCTGATAAAACATGCATGGGAAACCCAGAGTATGGTCCTCCGTGTGATCGGGCAACATTTCTAAAACGCATCACAGTTTACGTGCCCTGGTACTCGTGTTGGCCATTCCAGACGCTTTACTAACACTCTCCACACTTGGAGATTCAGTGTCTTTAATCTCCAGTTCGGCACAGTTTGCAATTTCTGACGACGATGAACAGGTATAGGGAGAACCAATGAGAGACTAGCTGTATGTGTTTGGACGGGCACATTTAACTCTAATTTCCCACCAGCAAGAAGAATTAACCATAGCCTCAGCATGCCGTGCCTGAACCCAACCAGGGTCTGAAGCAATCTTGCGGGTTTGCGGGCAGCTCACAAGAAAGGGAGTTGAAAGAAGGAGCTCAGGGGCACTGTAATTCACAAACCTGCAGAGTAATAAATGACAGCTATCGTCCAAAAATATACTGAAGTAAGGCTTAGAAGAGGGCTTGAAAGAGAGGCAGAATTGCACGAATCCGATTTCAGGAGGTAGTTTGGAATTGCGTTTAAAGCCTGTGAAAAGAGGCAGAACTTCGACAATGAGGCACTTGGCCAAAAAGGGCGTATGCGTTTTTTCCTGAATATATTCAGTAAAAAACGCATACGCCCTTTTTGGCCAACCAAGCAAGCGTGCAATGGAAAACTGCACTACCATGAAGTCTCACTCCCTCCTGGTCAAAAGAGCCATCTGAAAAAAGTGTAAAATCCAGAAAGGCAGGACAGGCCATGCAGAACAGGAAGCCTTGTTATGCTGATGGGCGAGCTTTAAATAACCAACAGCCACTCTGGAGAAGTGTATGGTGTTTCCTGAAACATCTAAGAAACAAAGCTACATAGCCTAGGGCACTTCCACTTATGGTGCTGTAGCTTAGGAAAATTAAAATCAAAGAGTCACAGCCACCCCAAAGTTTGGGGCTCCTCGGCTTAGAAGAACCTCATCTATGGTACAAGTTAAATATCCCAGTAAGCAACAAATGGGTATAGAATTTGTTGTACCTACGTACAATGAAATAATACTCAGCAATGAAATCAATGTCATCAGGTCCGTAGCAGCATTATGAGTGGATACAGGTACGATATTCTTAGTGAAATAAGTCACAGAGAAAAAGAAACATCATAAGATATCACTAATACAGGGAATGTAAACTTGGCTACAAATGAACTGAGTTACAAAACAGAACAGAGTCTCACATTTAAAAACAAACTTATGCTTGCGTAAGGGGAAAGTTGAGTTGGGGTTCTGCATAAAACCAGAGATTGAAATTAGCACAGATAGCGTTCCATAAGCCAAATATGTAATAGATAAGATCTACTTCTTGCTCAACGAAATAAACGCAACAGTTAGGTACCACCTCACACCTGTTAGACTGCGCATCATCAGAATATCTACAAACAACAAATGCTGGAAAAGGTGTGGAGAAAAGGAACCCTCTTCCACTACTGTTGTGAATGTAAATTGATACAGTCACTATATAGAATTGTATTTAGTTTCTAAAAAACTAATAATAGAATTACCATATGATCCAGCAATCCCACTACTGGACATATACCCAGGTAAAAAGCAAATATCAAAAAGAGACATTCACTGCAATGTTCATTGCATCACTATTTACAATCGCCAGGTAATGCAAGCAACCTAAATGTCCACAGACAGATGAATGCATAAAGATGTGGTACTTATATAAAATGGAACATTACTAAGCCATAAATAGGAATGAATTTGGGTCATTTGTAGAGACGTCGATGGATCTAGAGACTGTCATAGAGAGTGAAGTAAGTCAGAAAGAGAAAAACAAATATTGTATATTAATGCATATATGTGGAACCTAGAAAAATGGTACAGATGAACCTTTTTGCAAGGCAGAAATAGAGTAACAGATGTAGAGAACAAACGTATGGACAGCAAGGGGGAAGCCATGGGGGGTGGGGGTGGGAGCAGTTGAGAGATTGGGATTGGCATGTATACATTTATGTGTATAAAATAGATAACCAAGAGGAACCTGCTGTAGAAAAAATTAAAATAAAATTCAAACTTAAAAAAAATAAAATTAAAAAAAGTAACAGAAAAAAATGTTCTTCCCTTCACATACATGTATTTATATGAATAAATTATTTCCATGCTTATATCTGTAAATACAAAAAAGAGGACTAAAATCTACCTTGAACCAAAAACGAAAAAAATAAAAAAAAACATACCACCAGTTACACAGAGGAAAACCCTATCAGGGCACTTGCTCCAGTTGTAAACAATTCTGAAGTTGGTCAGTGGTGGGGAATCATCTCCCATTCAGCCAGCAGCCCCCAGGCAAAAAGCGTCCTCACTGCAAAGCTGGGGAGATGTGCCCAGGCATCTGTGACTAAATGTGAGCTGAGCCCCAGGCCAGCTGCTGCTGAACTGTTCCCACCCTTCCCAGGTAAAACACCTGAATATGTACAAGGACTTGAAAGCCTAAAGGAAGAGCCATGGAGCCACATGAGAGACAGCATGCCGGCCGACTTGGTGCCTGCAGGCCAGCCAGGATGGTCCTGGCCCTGGGCACTCTTCTGGAAGCTTTCCACTTCCCTGCCTGAGATACCCCTCCTGTCCCGGCCCCCACTGCTTTTTTCCTTCCTCACCTCTGCCCAGGGAGAAATTCCAGCGGCAGGTATGGGTGACACATCCTCTTCTTTAGCAGGTGGCAGTCTGGCAACTGCTGCAGAACATCCAGCAGAGCCCCACTCACACTGGGCCACCCACAAAGCCGTGGCCTCTCACTCTGTCTCACCAGCCCAGCCCGAGACTGCTGACAGGGCAGAGAGTATGGCGTCAGGCACAGCGGCACTGGCTCTTGCTGATTGAGTGTTTATATTGATCTCAACCCAGGCACACCTGGGGAGGGCTGGCCGACACAGTCAGGTTGCCCAGGTCGGCCAATCACCACCCCTCAGGGTCTCACAGTTGCAGAAAATGGAACTTGCTGAGCCGGCCAGGTCTAAGGAACAGTTGTGGACTCCTGAGAGTCAGGATAGAAAAGGGGTTGCAGCTCTGGCTTGTTTTCCAACCATTTTATCTGGCCCATGAGTGGGAGACAACTTCAAGAAAACCCTCTCCTAATGAGAGGAACCCAGGAGTCAGGGAGAGGAGCGGTGGGTTGTGGGTGGAGACGAAGGCCTGATGCCCCGGCTGCAGTGGAAGTCTCAGGAAGACCAGGCGGAGGGAGGCCGCCCAGAGTGATACCCAGGGTCACAGACCTGTCAGAGCTGCTGTTTGTTAGTTCAAGTCCTCCTCTGAGGTGCTCTGTGTCAGCTCTGAGCGACATGTGAGCTGGGGGTGCTCAGCAACGAGGGCTATGTGCACGGTTCCTGTGTGCCCAGCCCTGCCACTGTACCTGCAAGTGTAGCTCTGTATCCTGGGAGGGGCCTGACAACGAGAACCCAATGGGCTGCAGGGGACCTGCCCAGGGAACACCATATCCTTGGAGGGGCCTGACCAGGAGAGCCCCTTGGGCTGGGGTTGGGATAAGGTAGGTACCCAGGTGAGCTCCATATCCTGGGATTGGCCTGACCACGAGAGCCCCATGGGCTGCTGGGGACCTGGTGAAAGATGTCAGGACAGTCATTGAAGCCACTGAGAATACACCTCCAGTAGTTCCTAATTCCTTCACTCTGCTGGTCATTCTACCAACCACCAGTACATGGTATTCTGTGTTAGTCTTCAATGATGCCTTCTGTGGTATTCCATTAGTCCCAGAGTCACAAGAAATTTTGGCTTGTGAGTGGCAGGACTCAACATACAACGAACACAATACTTCCGGGCCGTCTTGACCCAAGGGTTCAAAAATTCCCACACCATCTTTGCGGAAAGCTTAGCTAAAGACCTAAAAGTTCTAACTCTGGAAAAGGAAACCCTCCTTCAATATGCAGACGACATTCTGATTGCCAACCCTACTAAGGAGGCCTCTGAACTACCAAGCCAATAAAGGATAGAAGTTGTCGAAGAAAAAGCTCAAATATCACAGACTAAGGTGACCTGCCTGGGCTTCATTCTCACAGAAGGTCAGAGAAGCCCATCCCAGGAAAGGGAAGAAACCATGTGCAGCCTTACCCCTTTCTAAAACTAGAAGACAGCTTAGGGTTTCCTGGGGAGGGCAGGGATTCCTGCATCTGGATCGGTACAGTCTAATAGCTGGACCTCTATATGAAACACTGAAAGGAAAAGATGATGATCCTTTTGAATAGAACCCAGAAGTGGCCTTTCAAGAATGGAAAGAGCAGTCAATTCAGAACCTTGCCCTGGAACTCCCTCATTTAGCTAAACCCTTTGACCTTTACATACCCAGTGAAAGGTGAATCGCCATTGGAGTATTAGTGCAAAAACTGTTATCACTTGAAATGGAACAACGCAAGAATGTCATCCAGGTAGGATAAACTATGGTCACCAAGAGGCTTGCCCCACTGGCACATCTGGCCAAGATACGGGCGGTATCTAAAAACCTGGAAATCAGCAGACCGAAAGGCCACCTCCCTCCTAAGGGAAAAGGACCCCACGTGGTGATCCTAACCACCAACCATGACCTGAAGTTGCAGGGTTCGCTCCATGAACACACCGACCTTGAGTGAGGAGGCCCTCAAACTCCCACCTCCAGAGAGACAACCAGGGATAACAGGGAACCATGATGACACCTGTGACAATCACTTGGCCTGGAGTTTCTCTCAGAAAACAAGAGTGTGTCCCAAAAGTGTAGACTACTGCTTGCAGGACTTACTGCACCCAGAGGGGAGCTAATAAGCTTGCCGGGGGAACTGTATATCACTCTCTCACCACAGAAAAGTCTACAGACACTGCGATGATGTTGGCCAATAAGACTGACTGGACTCCTGGCTACTTCAAAAGGCTGTTGACTCCATGGCCATCATAGTCCTTGATCACAACTGACCCTGGACTGTCTCGGAGTTTAGCGGGCAGGGCTGTGACACCTGGTGCTGTTTTTACGTTAATTCAGGGCCTAAATGAAGAAAGCGCAGACTACTGGTCAGAGCATCTAGGCTGGAAGAAACGGGCAGCCTAAGGTGTCCGAAACAATGTGGGGAGAGGTAAAACCGGCCCCCACAGAGTTTCTGCATATCTCTTTCCTGAACCCTTAATGGTCATTAGAATCTATAACACTTCCAATGCTGGTGCTCAGGCAGATGAGCAGGGAGGCAGGAGGCCTGGGGACAATAAACGTCACATGGAGGCTGCTGGGGAGAAGTTCTGAACCTCGGCCCCGGGTATGAGGGCTCCCAACTCAGCACTCAGCAGTTCCCGAAGAGGGGTCTGCACCCCCAGCACTCCAAGAATGAGGAACGGGACAAAAGGCAGAGGAGGAGTTTGTCACCGGCAAAGCCC
>NW_006789505.1:0-200 GCF_000442215.2 Lipotes vexillifer | reverse complement strand
GATTTACAATGTTGTGTTAGTTTCTGCTGTACAGCAAAGTGAATCAGTTATACATATACATATCCACTCCTTTTTAGATTCTTTTCCCATATAGGTCATTACAGAGTATTGAGAAGAGTTCCCTGCACTATACAGTGGGTCCTTATTAGTTATCTATTTTATATGTAGTAGTGTGTATATGTCAATCCCAATCTCCCAAT
>NW_006789504.1:0-452 GCF_000442215.2 Lipotes vexillifer | reverse complement strand
TCCCTACACCCTCCCTCTCTCTGCTTGAGCCTCCAGCCAGAAGTAGTCAGGCTGAAGTTCGCACCCCAGCTTTGCCACTTACTGCTCTGTGACCTTGGACAAGTGTCCTAGTCAGCCTGGGCTGCCACAACAAAAGACCACAGAGAGGGTGGCTTAAATAGCAAACATTTATTTCTCACAGTTCTGGAGGCTGGGAAGTCCAAGATCAAGGTGCCAGCAGATGCAGTGTCTGGTGAGGGCTCTTTTCCTGGTTTGCAGATGGCTGTCTTCTCCTGGTATCCTCATGTGGCAGAGAGCAAGGAAACTTGTTCTGGTGTCTCTTTTTATAGGGGCACTGAATCCATTCATGTGGGCTCCACCCTCACAACCTAATTTCTTCCTAAAGGCCCCGTCTCCCACTACCATCAACTTGGGGATTAGGGTTTCAGCATATGAATTTGTAGGGACACAAA
>NW_006789502.1:0-986 GCF_000442215.2 Lipotes vexillifer | reverse complement strand
AAAAAAAAAAAAAAAAAAAAAAACTATGTTGAATATACATTATCAAAGAATATACTATTATAGTGTAGAGTACATATTATACAATATATATTATACAGAGTATACATAACCTGAGTGCATATCATTACATACTATCTTCTCATATCCTTCATTTTATTTCATTTACAAGGAAAAGTATATATTGACTGTTTGCTAGCAGTCATTAGGCTAATACATTTCTAGTCTTTTATTTGTCTAAATTTATTTACCAGAAGTAGATTGCTCATTATGGGCTCATGAGAAAAATATTCCCTAACATCTTGCATGTTCATTGCACGTCATGCATGTCTTTATATTTGAAAGTTTTTCTTTTTTTTTGATATCTCAATATGTTACTTCATTGTCTTCTGGTGAAATTTTTGTTCTTCAAAAACCTCATGTTAATCTGATTGTCCTTTCCCTCATAGGTGACTTGTCCCTTTTGTCAAATTTTTTTTCATTGAAGTTTTTCTGGTGTTGGTTGTTCTGAATACATCTATCCAGTGTGATTTTTCAAAAAGTAAGTTTGTCTTCTTTATGTAAGTTTATTTCTTAAATTATAATTTTAATATTTTAAAATTTGTTTCTTGGGTTTCAGTTTTGTATTCAAAGACAAATATGCTGGATTTTCTATTACATATATATGTGTGTATATATGTATATATATACACACACACACGCATATACATATATATATATATATATATATACACACACACACAGAGATAGATGAGATATAATAGAAACATATTGTATTTCCTACTTTCCCTCAAAACCTTTTATCTATTTATGTAATTCATTTTGATTAAATAAAAATACATTTCCTCCTTTTAATCTTCTATTTATCTTTCGACATTATGTTTGTTCTAGTGTTTCTCTAATTCAGTATTTATTTCTGAAGTAATTTTGCTTTTTTTTTTTTTTAACATCTTTATTGGGGTATAATTGCTTTACAATGGTGTGTTAGT
>NW_006789501.1:0-549 GCF_000442215.2 Lipotes vexillifer | reverse complement strand
GGAAAGAGCATTTCAGGTAGATTATATGACACTCACGGCAGGTAGTATTGATTTTTAACTCCCAGATTCCAGGACAGTTCCTGCACAGCAGTTCACTAATAAATATGTTTTGAATGATTCTCCACAAAAAGGAAATAAATCTTTTAGAATATCGTTAATTTTCAATCATTTTATTTTAGCAAATAAACAGTGCCCTCCTTAGAATGAAAAGTTCTTGTGGAAATTATAGTAAAGGGGAAAAGATAGGCATCTGCAGACCAAGAAGATAAGCTGGAAAAAAATTATGATTGGCGGCACATAGAAAAATATCTTCCAGGTTGCCTGGAAGATAAATTCAAAAGTTTACCTTTACGTCCTGATGAACTGATCTTATTTCATATATCTCTGCTTTCTAGTCATTTCATCAAGGCAAATAGGACTTTTTTTTTTTGTGGTACACGGGCCTCTCACTGTTGTGGCCTCTCCCATTGCAGCGCACAGGCTCCAGACACACAGGCTCAGCGGCCATGGCTCACGGGCCCAGCTGCTCCGCAGCATGTGGGATCTTCC
>NW_006789499.1:0-1935 GCF_000442215.2 Lipotes vexillifer | reverse complement strand
GTTGTGGCCTCTCCCGTTGTGGAGCACAGGCTCTGGACGCGCGGGCTCAGTGGCCATGGCTCACAGGCCCAGCCGCTCCGCGGCCCATGGGAGTGACCTTTTTTAATGTTACCCAGAATTTGCCTCTTGGTTATCACAGGACCCACCTTCTACTTCTAAAAGACAAGACTTGCCTGCAAACAATGAGGCAAGGCCAGAAGCAAAAAAAAACACCTCTATAGAAAACCAGAAGCAGGAAGACCCATCATGGCTAAGAAAGGCCTGAATATTCCCAATTTAACCACCCTAAGAATAAAGCGCTGACGTCTCAAAGAACAAAACAATTTTATAAAGACCATGCACCACATGAGTTTAAACAACTGTACTAGTCAGTGTGAACATAACAAGGTTCCTACTGAAACGGTTCCCAAACCTGACTACACATCGACACCTGTGGAGCTTTGGGAAAATGCAGATTCCTTGGCCCCACTCCAGAACCTATGGAATCAGAATCTCTGGGAGTCAGGGCCACAGTTGAGAAATCATAAACTTCTCAGAGTCAGAAAGCAACAGAAGATGCTGCATCAGTGGCTTTGGTCACATAATTACCTCACTGGCCTCAGATTCACCATCTACAAAGATGGGGCCTTTGTGACCATTGTCCTGGGAACTGGGCTCATATCCTGATAGCACAGGCTCTTAACACAGAAGCCTATCCACAAATTATAGCCCTGAGAAGCCACTAAGAGCTTCTAGTAGTTGTTTCCAAAAGCATTCCCAGTTTTTAAGTATTCATAGCAGAAAAACACAGGAATGAAATATACTAATATGTTGATTACAGTTATTGCTGGATAGTGGGATTTCAAGTAATTCACCAGTTTTTTTGTTATAGTTTTCTTTTCTTTCCTTTTTTTTTTTACAATGTCATGCAGTATGTATAAGAAAATAATGTTGTTGTTGTTGTTTTAATTACAAATGGGGGGAGGGAAGTGGGAGGTGGTACCACCAGATCCCAGAGGCTGGAGCAGCCTGGAGACAACTGGATCCAGGCAATCCTGCCAGAGGGGAGCTGGGATCACAAAGGGAGGGGCTGCTTGGGAGCTGGAAACACTGAAACAAAGGGCAGAATACCCAGGTCTTTCCTCTCTTCCCACCCTCCAATTTCTTGCCCCATTATCTCTTTGGCTTACCCTGACTATGCTGAGCAAGAGCCTGAGAAGGACAAGGAATCAGTCTGAGGGAAATGAACAGCACTATCACTTTTCATAATTATTTTCCAATTTATATTTCCACATTTGGGAGCACAGAGAGGGATAAGCCCACACAATCCTACAGTGCTCCTGGCACCACTACACCACAAAAGAATGCATTTTTAAAGCACTGTGAAAAACCACCTAGCTGGATTGCATAAGTTCATTTTTTATGGAAAGGCCCTAAGGCATCAAAACCAGAGGTGAGAGGAAAGACTATAGTTCACAAAATGAGCTGCATTGCTCATGGAAATGTTTCAAGCTTAGGTTTAGATATTTAGGCCTATGCATAAAATTTATAAACAGAGAGCTTTTGTGGATAAGGTTTCATCATTTGTTTGCAACAGGAAGAAGACAGTTACACAAGGCGAGGTTTTCCAGGTAAGTCATCACTTTCTTCACTGTCTTTGTTCTTTTTTTTTTTTTAATAAATTTATTTATTTATTTTCGGCTGCATTGGGTCTTTGTTGCTGCGCGCCGGCTTTTCTCTAGTTGTGGCGAGCAGGGGCTGCTCTTCATTGCAGTGCGCAGGCTTCTCATTGCAGTGGCTTCTCTTGCTGCGAAGCACTGGCTCTAGCCACGCGGGCTTCAGTAGTTGTGACGCACGGGCCTAGCTGCTCCGCGGCATGTGGGATCCTCCCGCACCAGGGCTCGAACCTGTGTCCCCTGCATTGGCAGGCGGATTCTCAACCACTGCACCACCAGG
>NW_006789498.1:0-379 GCF_000442215.2 Lipotes vexillifer | reverse complement strand
TTTGTATATAGCCTAGGATTTTCCATTTAGTTAATATGAGGAATGCTATGGTGAATTAAATTGAGTAATTTGTGAAAGAATGTTGATTATAAATGTATTCTTAGGAAGAGGACTTGAACCAGTGCTGATAAAGGTTTCACTTTTACATAATTACTGGGCTCTGTCACGGTAACAAACGCGGTTCTACAGTAGGGTACGTATAAATTAATTGAATGTAGATGTTATCATCATTTAGTTTGCAGACATTTTGTAAATTAAGCCGTATTGCTCTTGTCCTTTCATACTGGAAGAAATCTGCAATAGACAGATACCAACAAGGATGACTCCAGTCTGAACTCAGATCACGTGAGACTTTAATCGTTGAACAAACAGACAATTA
>NW_006789497.1:0-214 GCF_000442215.2 Lipotes vexillifer | reverse complement strand
GTCCACAAGAGACCTTCCAGCTCCACATAATATCAAATGGCAAAAATCTCCCAGAGATCTCCACCTCAACACCAACACCCAGCTTCACTCAACAACCACCAAGCTACAGTACTGGACACCCCATGCCAAACAATTAGCAAGATAGGAACATAACCCCACCCATTAGCAGAGAGGCTGCCTAAAATCATAAGGCCACAGACACCCCAAAACACAC
>NW_006789496.1:0-283 GCF_000442215.2 Lipotes vexillifer | reverse complement strand
TAATTCCAACAAGTACTGCTCCCAGTTAGACCAACTGAAAGCAGCACTCAATGAAAAGCGTCCAGAATTAGTCAATAGAAAATGCGTAATCTTCCATCAGGATAATGCAAGACCACATGTTTCTTTAATGACCAGGCAAAAACTGTTACAGCTAGGCTGGAATTCATCCACCGTATTCTGATTCATCCACCATATTCACCAGACGTTGTACCTTTTGATTTCCATTTATTTTGGTCTTTACAAAATTCTCTTGATGGAAAAAATTTCAATTCCCTGGAAGACT
>NW_006789495.1:0-652 GCF_000442215.2 Lipotes vexillifer | reverse complement strand
GGATCAACCTAAGTGTCTGTAGATTCATGAATGGATAAATAGAGTGTGGTATATAAACAGGCACATCTCGTTTTATTGTGCTTTGCAGATACTACGTTGTCTACAGATTGAAGGTTTGTGGCAATCCTGCATTGAGTAAGTCCATTGGTGCCATTTTCCCAATTAGCATTATTTTAAAATTAAGGTATGTACATTGGTTTTTTAGACATAATGCTATCGCACATTAACACACTATAATATAGTGTACACATAACTTTTATATGCACTGGTAAATAAAAAAATTCATGTGGCTCGTTTTGTTGCAATATTTGCTTTATTTTGGTGGTCTGGAACCAAATCTGCAGTATCTCCAAGGTATGCCTGTATACAATGGAATATTATTCAGCCTTTAAAATGAAGGAAATGCTTCTATTTGTGACAACATGGATGAAGCTGAAAGAGATTATGCTAAGTGAAATAAGCCAGATACAGAAAGACAGCTACAAACACTTCATGATACTACTTTTATGTGGAATCTAAAATAGTCATAGATGTGGGGTGCAGAACAGTGGTTGATAGGAGATGAGGGGATGGGAAAATTGGCAGGTATTGATCACGAGGTACAAAGTTTCAGTTATGCAAGGTGAATAATTTCTGGAAATCTAGTGTACAA
>NW_006789494.1:0-754 GCF_000442215.2 Lipotes vexillifer | reverse complement strand
TACATATAGATACATAGGTTTTTAGATTCCTACCAGTCAGGTCTATTCGTATGCGTTAAATATAGGGTGTTGAGTCCATTTCGTGGAGCAAGGTGTAGATCTGGTCTATTACGTATTTGGTTTCTGGAACGGTGTCTGTGCTGATTTCAATCTCTGGTTTTATGCAGCACCCCCACTCAGCTTTCCCCTTACGCAAGTATAAGTTTGTTTTGTAAATGAGAGACACTCTTCTGTTTTGTAATTCCTTCCATGTGTAGAAAAGTTTACAATCCGTGTATTAGTGATACCGTATGATGTTTCTTTTTCCGTGTGACCTATTTCACTTGGAATCATCGTACCTAAATCCAATCACTAAGATGCTACGGGCCAGATGACCATGATTTCATTGCTGACTGATATTCCATGGCACGTAAGTGCCGCAACTTGAGGATCCATTTTTTCCTTTCGTGGGTATTTAACTTGTACAGTGGACGAGGTTCCTGTGAAGTGGGCAGCCACAAACTTTGGGGTGGCTCTGTCTTTTTCATTTCTGTTTCCCTAAGCCTAGTGCCCGAGGCTATGTACCTTGTTTTTTCGATGTTTCAGGAAATACCCTACGATTCTCCAGGGTGGCTATTGGCAATTTACATCCCTCCCATCAGCATAACAAGGCTCCCTGTTCTCCCTGGCCTGTCCTGCCTTTCTGCATTTAACAATTTTTTCAGATGGCCTTTTTGACTGGGGGGAAGTGAGAGTTCATTGTAGCGTAGATTTC
>NW_006789493.1:0-213 GCF_000442215.2 Lipotes vexillifer | reverse complement strand
CTGACTTTCTGGGGGAAGAGATATAGTAAATGGTTGTAAAAAGTGTGACGAGTATTGCACGTACAGGTGAGTATTGAATGCTACGGACACACAGAAGAAGGCTCAATTCCTGCTTTGGGGGTGAGGTTAGGCCAGGAAAGGCTTTTAAGAAGAGGTGATATTTGAGCTGGACCTGGAAAAAGGAGCAGGTCAGACTGGGGAAACTGGGGTGGA
>NW_006789492.1:0-1298 GCF_000442215.2 Lipotes vexillifer | reverse complement strand
TATATATATATATATATATATATATATATATATATATATATATATATATATATATAAAATCTTTTAGTTCTAATGATGGAACAACAAAGCTACTATCCCAGTCAGTGATAAAGGTGATCCTACCAACATATCTCCTAAAAATATCCTCAGCACTCAAGGTCAACAATAGACATGTGTGGCATGTGAGACACCTCAGGACCTGCAGCCACCAATCATCAGAGAGTTTTCTATTCTACTTCTAGATTTCATTCACAGAGGTGAACCAGAAAACCGAAGAGCCCCAAAATCCCTAGAACACCGGCACAGCACTTTGCCATTGAGCACAGAGACACAGCCCATCCACACACTCCAGGCTCACAAGAATGTGCTCAGGGAGGTTTTCAGGTTGAGGTGAAGATGTTCACCATCTCAGAAGGTCATCGAGAGCAAGACTGTATGCCCTTCATTGGAGGATCCTAAGAACAGGCCCTGGTAAATTGCAGCTACTTAGTACATATTTCGTGAAAGAGTGCCTGCAGGGATAAGATCATTGAGGCTAGAATATCTGATCTGGGTGTCCCACTTCTACCTACATAATTTCATGTACGTGCTTTAAGAAGCAGGACTTAAGGCAAAGATGTATGTTTTCTTTGGAAATGGACGTTTTTTCCAAAGTTGTCATCTGTGTATATTCCACAAACACATACAGACATACTTTAGAAACATTATAGGTTCAGTTTCAGACCACTGCAGTGAAGCAAGCCTCGTGAATTTTTTGTTTCCTAGTGCATATAAAACTATGTTTGCTTTATACAGTGGTCTATTCGGTGTGCAATAGCTTTGTCTAAAAATACAGAGTGCATGACAATTTACAAATACTTTATTGGTAAAAATGTTAACATTTCAATCTTCTTGCTGGTGGAGGGCCTTCCCTCGTTGTTGATCAGGGTGGTGGTTGCTAAAGGCTGGTGTTACTGTGTCAATTTATTAACATAAGACACTCTAATAAAGTTTGCACGTTGACACTTCCTTTCACGAAAGATTTCTTTCTAGCATGAAATGCTGTTTGATAAAATCTTACCAACTGTAGAACTCCATTCAAAACTGGAGTCAAGGGCTTCCCTGGTGGTGCAGTGGTTGAGAGTCTGCCTGCCTATGCAGGGGACACGTGTTCGTGCCCCAGTCCAGGAAGATACCACATGCTGCTGAGCAGCTAGGCCCGTGAGCCATGGCCGCTGAACCTGCGTGTCCAGAGCCTGTGCTTCGCAACGGGAGAGGCCACTACAGTGAGAGGTCCGTGTACCGCGAAAAAAAAAAAA
>NW_006789490.1:502-893 GCF_000442215.2 Lipotes vexillifer | reverse complement strand
CTTTTTCTGCATGACTTATTTCATTTGGAATCATTGTACCTAAATCCACGCACTAAGATGCTATGGGTCTGATGACATTGATTTCATTGCTGACTGATACTCCATTGCATGTAAGTGCTAAAACTTGGCGATCCATTTGTTCCTTTCATGGATATTTAACTTGTACTGTGGACGAGGTTCCTGTAAAGAGGGCAAACCAAATCTTTTGGGTGGCTCTGTCTTTTTGATTTCAATTTTCTTAAGCCTAGTGCCCTAGGCTATGTACCTTGTTTTTTCGATGTTTCAGGAATTACCATACGTTTCTCCTTAGTGGCTGTTGGCAGTTTACATGCCGACCATCAGCATAACTTTTCAGATGGCCCTTTTAACCGGGGGGATGTGAGACTTCATT
>NW_006789490.1:0-491 GCF_000442215.2 Lipotes vexillifer | reverse complement strand
GTTGGCCAAAAAGGGCGTATGCGTTTTTTCCTGAATATATTCAGGAAAAAACGCATACGCCCTTTTTGGCCAAGGGCATCCTGGTCGGCGTTCTGCCTATTTTCATAGGCTTTAAATGCAATTCCAAACCACCTCCTGAAGACGCTTTCCTGCAATTCTGCCTCACTTTCAAGTTCTCTTCGCAGCCTTACTTCAATATATTTTAGGAGAAGGCCTACTGAACGCTGGCAGGAGACCTCAGACCTCCCAAAAGGCAAGAAACTCCCCACGTACCTGGGTAGGGCAAGAGAAAAAAGAATAAACAGAGACAAAAGGATAAGGATGGTACCTGCACCAGTGGGAGGGAGCCGTGAAGGAGGAAAGGTCTCCACACACTAGGAGCCCCTTCGCGGGCAGAGATTGCGGGAGGCGGAGCGGGGAGCTTGGGGGCCGCGGAGGACAGCACAGCAACAGGGGCGCGGAGGGCAAAGCGGAGAGATTCCCACACAGAG
>NW_006789489.1:0-213 GCF_000442215.2 Lipotes vexillifer | reverse complement strand
GATCAACAGCAGCGAATTTCAGGTAGCTTCAAGGCAGCATGCATGGAGCTTTCAAAATGGGAAAGCAAGTCTAGTTCCATCAGGCATCCATTTCCATGGGCACATGCAGCATACATCCCTGGGGTTTCTAACAAGTCAAAAGAGACACAGGTTACCCAGTTTTTCCTTCCCTGAATCAACTCCTCGAAGCAGGGTGTTCTGCATCTAGCAAAC
>NW_006789488.1:0-215 GCF_000442215.2 Lipotes vexillifer | reverse complement strand
GTGTCCTTCTTTGTCTCTTCTAATAGTCTTTATTTTAAAGTCTATTTTTTCTGATATGAGAACTGCTACTCCAGTTTTCTTTTGGTTTCCATTTGCATGAAATATCTTTTTCCATCGCCTTGTTTTCAGTCTGTATGTGCCTCTAGGTCTTTAGTGGGTCTCTTGTAGACAGCATATATATGGGTCTTGTTTTTGTATTCATTCAGCCAATCTGT
>NW_006789487.1:0-2714 GCF_000442215.2 Lipotes vexillifer | reverse complement strand
TTTATACTAAAAGGGGAGGGAGTAAAGTCAAACATTTCCTGGTTCCCATCAGCCTCCAGAGGGTTATGTGTTAATTTCTTCCTCCCTGCAGTCATCCACAGGTGGGCCTGGTCAGGATGTTTCTTGTGAGCTAAACAAAAGTATTTTAGCTTAATGCTCATTACCTGGGAGTCAGGGTTCTGAGAGTTGGGTGATTATGTATAATTTAAGCTTATAGGCTGCATCCCTTTAGTGATTAACTTGTAACAGAACACAAAAGGCTCTTCCCTATTACACTTGGCCAGTGATTTTGAAAACTCAGTGATTTGAGAACTCAGGTTGTTTGATATGTTTGTCAGTCAGGGTCCAGTCAGGAAAGTAGAAACCACACAATATTTCAACAGAATTTAAAACGACGAATTCGTTAAATAGCTGCTGGAGGAACAAAAAGCAAAAGGGAGCAGTGAAGTAACTAAAAAAGTAAACTGATGGAAGAAGTCACAACACTTAGCTAGGTCTGAGGATCAAAACAAGGGAAGCCATTGGGGTTATCATGACCTAACCTTGGAGGAGAGGCATTATAAAACTGGTGTTGATAACTCTGGAATTCAGAGGAGGAGCTCCATGTTACTAGATTTCAGGCACCTGGAGGGGGGGGCACCTGCCTGGTTAGTGCTGGTACCTCTGGGGTGCTTGTTATCATGATGGTCATGGGAGTGCTGGAGGCTGGACCCAAGGGCCCCTGGAAGGATGAAGGCCCATTGCTGGGGCGATATTGACTGAAACAGCAAGGTAACAGGAAAAAGGGAGTCCTCCTCAGCTGCTTCTGCCTTGGCCTTCCAAATTCTTACGCTGGGGTCCACGGACCCCAGAGCTCCACAGATTGTTGGTGAATAGAATCCAAGTTCACAGGGAGACATTTTGATGCTCTGATCATGGCAACAATAGCAGCATAATTATTATTAGTTAAACCAGGATGAAGTGCACCTGGTCTTCTGTCGCCTGTTTTCATCTCTTGCTACTCTGTCCGGTGTTTACTCTCCTCTAGTCAGACATCCTCTCATCTCAAATCTACCCATCCTCTCAGATCTATGTCAGTGGTCATCTTTATGTTACTTCAAGATGAAAGATAATGTAATTTTTATATGCTTTCAAAAACCCAAGCTTTCTATATAGAATCAGATCTAAATAAAAAGTCTTCATGGTGTAATACAGGTTCGAATAATTTCTAGAAGTTCTTGAAAATACATGTCATGAAAGCTTACAAAACCATTGTTTGCCTTGATTCTCTTCCTCGCTTCCACCATGTGTGGGCTTGCCTTCCTCTTAACCCACATTTTATGTTGTCTCACTCATTCTACACTTAACATTTTATCTGCTATGTAGTATAAGGATTAATTCATGTTTATTCTTTCATTGTCATAAGTATGAAATGCAAGATGAGAGAATTCACCTTGGATTAAGGTGACAAGAAGGCCAGTGTGGACTGTGTAATTGTCACCCCTACCATAAGTTAGGGACTTCCAATTATAGTATAAACCTTAAAGGGGTCTGGATGTAAATATACAGCACGTTAACTTTTTTCTTTTCCTCTTAGATAATTTATACGTTAAAACAAGTCTGATTTTGCCAGACCAAAGTAGACTTCCTATTGATCGTTATTTTCTCAGCTTTTCTATTGCCCTGGTGAAAATCAGGCCGGGAAAGTGGAGTAATGCGAAGTAGTTATATCTGGTTATCAAGCTCCTCGACTTGTTGGTCATCATTTTGAAGTATACTGTTGTAATTTCATAGTGTCTTCTTTTCTCCCTGAGAGCAATAAATGCTTTTCCTTTCTTTTTTTTAAAAAAATATTTATTTATTTATTTATTTGGTTGTGCTGGGTCTTAGTTGTGGCACTCGGGCTCCTTAGTTGCAGCAGGCGGGCTCCTTAGTTGCAGCATGCAAACTCTTACTTGCGGCATGCATGTGGGATCTAGTTCCCTGACCAGGGATCAAACCCGGGCTCCCTGCATTGGGAGTGCAGAGTCTTAACCACTGCGCCACCAGGGAGGTCCCATAAATGCTTTTCTTTATTTCTATGTTTGATTTCAATTTTAATTTTTTAATGAAGATATAGAGCCAGATTATAAATAAATGTAGTTGGTGGTATTAAAGTAATTTTATTTTCTTCAACTGCCAGGATATATATGTGGATTTTTATATTACTTTGTAAATCTGTCAAGTTATGAAAACATCCTCATGTGCAAAAATAAAGTGTTTTCTCATTCATTGCATTCTTCTCAACTTTCCTGCAGAATAACTGATCTTAAATCTTTTTTGAAGAGAAAACTCTGAAGTTGAGAATCTTGCCTCTTTCAAAGAGTGAGACTGTAAAATAGATTTCACAGCCTCAATTTGTAGACCATAGATTTACACAATTGACTATGTTGCTACCACTCATCTCTGTGTGGGTTCAGATTAGATCATTTTTTTTTCCTTTTCTTTCTTGGTTATTCTAACTTCTCTGCTCCCTGAATCATTTGGCTTATATTGGAGTGTCATTTATCGCTACTAAGCTGTTTCTATTTCTCAGAGAAATAAAAGCTTCATCCAGAGAGATTTGTATATATTTGCCACATATATACAATGGAATATTACTCAGCCATAAAAAGGAACAAAATTGAGATATCTGTAGTGAGGTGGTTGGACCTAGAGTCTGTCATACAGAGTGAAGTAAGTCAGAAAGAGAAAAA
>NW_006789485.1:0-353 GCF_000442215.2 Lipotes vexillifer | reverse complement strand
CTTTACTATCATTACTCTGAATTATTTTTCAGGTAGACTGCTTATTTCCTCTTCATTTGTTTGATCTGTGGGTTTTTACCTTGATCCTTCATCTGCTGTGTTTTTCTCTGTCTTGCCATTTGTTTATCTTCCTGTGTTTCTAGTCTCCTTTTCCCAGGCTGCATGTTCGTAGCTCCCGTTGTTTTTGCTGTCTGACCCCAGTGGATAATGTTGATTCAGTGGGTTGTGTAGGCTTTCTGGTGTACGGAACTAGTGTCTGTGTTCTAGTGGATAAGGCTGGATCTTTTCTGTTTTTGATTTTAGGCAGCCTCTCTGCTAATGGGTGGGGTTGTGTTCCTGTCTTGCTAGTTGTT
>NW_006789484.1:0-291 GCF_000442215.2 Lipotes vexillifer | reverse complement strand
TTCTCGAAGGACCTCCTGGTTCTAAAATGCTTCCAGTCTAGGAGACAGCATAGAAGTCCATACCGGTGCAGGCTGAAGGGAAAGATAGGGCAGGGAGAAGGCTGCTTCCAGCCTAGAGAACAATGTCGGAACCATACCACTTGGGTCTTCTGCCCATCTGTGCCCAACATGGGAGCACAGGCGGTTAATACAGAAGAGTGTAAAACTGCTCAGTCCTTACAACCATCCTAACGGTCTGATTTTTGGTTTCTCAGTAAGTATTGACATTAGAGGTGTCCTGATAGCAAGAAC
>NW_006789482.1:0-2154 GCF_000442215.2 Lipotes vexillifer | reverse complement strand
CTTCCCAGACCAGGGCTCGAACCCACGTCCCCTGCATTGGCAGGCGGATTCTTAACCACTGCGTCACCAGGGAAACCCCCACCATGTGGTTTTGTAAGTAAAGTTTTATTGGCACACAGCTCGTTCATTCCTCTATGGATTGTAACAGCAGAGGTAAGTAGTCTCGACAGAGACCACGTGGCCCACAAAGCCTAAAATATTGACTCTCTGGCCCTTCACAGGAAGTCCGTCGACCCCTGTTTTAGCAGAACACATCTTCCTGGGTCCTCCAGGCCCAGGCCAAATGAATTCCCTTGGCTCACTGACGGACATTAGCACTTCCCAAAACATTTCCTTCCGAAGAACCCAAAGCAAAGTGTACAAAGTAACGAAGCCAGCAGAGATGGAGATAGGTGTGGGCGACCTCTTAGTTGGCTCAGCCCAGGGCTGGGTGTGGCCAGATGGTGTTGGGATGGGTCTGGCGTTAGGCCTGCCCAGGGGCGTTAGGATGGCCTTGCTGGGTGGCAGCCACTTGGCCACGTTTGGGGCACAGCATCAAGAAGTCATAACCCCAGCAAGATCTGGCACCAGACAATGATGCCCCACATTCTGAACTGAGACCCCCCTCACCTCAACCACAGCAGTTGAAAGCCTCGGAGTGTGTCTGCTTTGTCTCGGCCCTGCCAGGGCATGAGAGCTGGGCCAGCATGGCTCCTGCTGTCCCAGGAGGCTTCTGGCTGCTAGGCCTGGTCAGAGACTCTGGCCACAGGATGCCTGTCTGTGGATGTAGTCCCCCAGAGTCCCTTTACCCCCAATTCCAGCTGACCCAGTGTCTGTGGGAAGCATCTCTGTGTGCTACCATTTTCTTGATGCGTCTAGTATTGAGATGCCATCTGGTTCTCGTCCTTGCAACTCCAGGAGCCTGATTTTCCTGCTGCCCCCCAGAGCTGATTGAACCAAGCCCATGGGATATGCCCAGGGAAGAGGTTCAGAGAGGTTAAGTAACTTTATCAAAGGGGCAGAGCCTGGATTTGAATCCAGACAGACTCCAGAGGCCGCGCCACACCTCTCCAGCGGATCCCCACTCTGTTGGTTTACAGTGAGCAGGGGAAGGGCCAGGCTTCCCAGGGCTACGTGGTGAGCCAGCCTGCAATTGGAAGGTGGCTTGCTGAGCGAGGGAGAGTTAGGTGCTTTAAATGGTGAGCGGCATCAGACTGAGGCCTGAAGCCTGTGTCACCACAAGAGATGAACACTGTACTAGCTGCGTGACCTGGACCAAGTTACTTAACCTCTGGTTCAGTCTTCACCTGCAAAATGGAGGGAGCTCCTTATCACTGGAGGTTTATTATGAAAAACAGATGAGTTACTACATGTAAGTGCTCAGCACAATGCTTGGTGTACAGTAGATGCCGTATAAATGTTGCTGCTGTGATGATTACCATTACTATCTATCAGGCCGCTCTCCTGGCCAACACCAGGCAAGCAGCCCAAGGGTTTGCCTCTCAGACTTGCATCTGCACGTTTCCTTCTCGCTGTAGCCACTGTAGCCAACGCTGTTCTCCTTTGGAGGCAGCGAGCAGTTCAGCAGAGGAAGCACCAGTTGGGGTGTCCCAGACCTGGTTCCATTTCTGGCTCTGCTACTCTGGCCTCTTGGGAACTTGGGCCAGTTCCTTCCCCTGTCTAAGCTCAGATTCCACCCCTGTAAAATGGGGCAAAAGGTGTGTACCCAGCTCAAGGACCTGGGTGTAAATGAGCCACTGTTCACTGTAGGTAAACTGTCAGCATTACGTGTTGACCCTCTGATATTCTAGAAATGTCCACACCATTGATTAGGCTAAGAGCTTTTTGCCTCATAATGTTACCATATCACATCTCATGATCTTAAGTTGTTTTAGGTGCTTTGACATTGTTCCTCCCTCTCGGCAGGAAGACAACTTTTAACCTCATTTCACAGATGAGGAACCTGAGGCCCAGATCGCACATGGCTGTCTGAGCCTGGACGAGAGCCCTCGTTTCTTCTGGTCACTAAAGGTCCCCGTTCTTCTGGGTTGGAGTTGGGGTGTGAGACTTTTTTTTATGGTTTATTTATTTATTTATTTTGCTGTACGCGGGCCTCTCACTGCCGTGGCCCCTCCCGTTGCAGAGCACAGGCTCCGGACGCGCAGGCTCAGCGGC
>NW_006789481.1:0-218 GCF_000442215.2 Lipotes vexillifer | reverse complement strand
TTTGATGATGGCCATTCTGACTGGTGTGAGGTGGTACCTCATTGTAGTTTTGATTTGCATTTCGCTAATGATTAATGATGTTGAGCATTCTATCATGTGTCTGTTGGCAATCAGTATATCTTCTTTGGAAAAATGTCTCTTTAGGTCTTCTGCCCATTTTGGATTGGGTTGTTTGTTTTTTTGATATTGAGCTGCATGAGTTGCTTGTATGTTTTGGA
>NW_006789480.1:0-1075 GCF_000442215.2 Lipotes vexillifer | reverse complement strand
CATCAAGTTGACTGTGGAGATTTAATCCACTGCTCCTGAGGCTGCTGGGAGTGATTTACCTTCCTCTTCTTTGTTTGCACAGCTCCTGGGGTTCAGCTTTGGATGTGGACCCACCTCTGCGTGTAGGTCGCCTGAGGGTGTCTGTTCCTTCTCAGACAGGGCGGTGTTAATGGAGCAGCTCCTTCTGGTGTCTGGCTCACTCAGGCCAGGAGGAGGGAGGGGTATGGATGCGGGGCAATCCAGCAGTGGCAGAGGCCAGCGTGACATTGCACCAGCCTCAGGTGTGCCGTGTGTTCTCCCAGAAAAGTTGTCCCTGGATCACGGGACCCTGGCAGTGGCTGGCTGCACAGGCTCCCAGCAGGGGAGATATGGAGAGTGAGCTGTCCTTGCACACAGGCTTCTTGGTGGTGGCAGCAGCAGCCTTAGCGTCTCATGCCTGTCTCTGTAGTCCGCGCTGATAGCCGTGGCTCGCACCCGTCTCTGGAGCTCCTTTAAGCGGGGCTCTTAATCCCCTCTCCTCACGCACCAGGAAACAAAGGCAAGAAAACCTCTCTTGCCTCTTCAGCAGCTCCAGACATTTTCCGGGACTGTCCCCCGGCTAGCGGTGGCACACTCTCCCCCTTCAGGATGTGTTCACACAGTGGACCCCAGTCCTCTCCCTGGGATCCAACCTCCGAAGCCCAAGCCTCAGCTCCCAGCCCCCACCCACCCTGGTGGGTGAGCAGACAAGCTTCTTGGGCTGGTGAGCTCTGGTCCGCACCGGTCCTCTGTGTGGGAATCTCTCCGCCTTGCCCTCTGCACCTGTTGCTGCACTCTCCTCCTTTGCTCCAAAGCTTCCCCCCTCCGTCATCTTCAGTTTCCACCTGTGAAGGGGCTTCCTAGTGTGTTGAAACCTTTCCTCTTTCACAGCTCCCTCCCACTGGTGCAAGTCCCTGTTCTTTTGTCTCTGCTTTTTCTTTTTTTTTTTTGCCCTACCCAGGTATGTAGGGAGTTTCTTGCCTTTTGGGACGTATGAGGTCTTCTGCCAGTGTTCAGTGGGTGTTCTGTAGGAGTTGTTCCACATGTAGATGTATTT
>NW_006789479.1:0-203 GCF_000442215.2 Lipotes vexillifer | reverse complement strand
CCCTAATACGTACGCTAACCCTCAACCGTTGTCATACTCTGAACTTTACCCTAAACCGTCCCCGTTCCCTAAACCTAACCCTAACCCTAACCCTAAACTGAACCCTTACCCAAAACCTTAAACTAACCCGAGCCCTAATTGTAACCCGTACGCTAACACTAACACGTGCCCCAACATGTACACTAACCCTCAACCGTTGTCGT
>NW_006789477.1:0-247 GCF_000442215.2 Lipotes vexillifer | reverse complement strand
TCAAAGCCTAAGTCCTCATCACAACAAAACTCAATTAATATTTACATTTATCGAATTACATTGCAACCTGGGGAATTCTTGGCACAATCCTGAATAAGAGTGAGAAAGAAAGAAATAGCATTGTTCCTACATTCAACCAAAATTTTTGGAGCAGCTGCTAGATGCCTGGCCCTTTTTGGGGTTCAGCGGTGATCACGACAGGAAGAGTCCTGCTTTCATGAACCATGTAGTGGGGAGGAGAGACGGG
>NW_006789475.1:0-688 GCF_000442215.2 Lipotes vexillifer | reverse complement strand
TTTGGAAAAAAAAAAAGGGCTCCTCAGAGTCAAAGCAAAAATTCTTTCTCCACAGAGGCAGGGCTGTTTTAGGGCGGCCTTGTTGCTCTCCCTTCTTTCCTTAAATCTCTGTGCCAATCTGATGGACAGAAGAGTGACAGTAAAATATTTTAAATGTAAGTTGCTGTGATTACCAGCCCGCTTGTAAACTGTCTCGCATATGCCTCTTTTTTTTTTTTCTAAGTAAGCCATTAAGTCTCCTGTAGGGCTTATTTTAACTTTCTTTTGTTGTCCATTAACTGAATCTCAAGTGTATAAATGTTGAAAACTCAGAGAATATCAGTAAGAAGGTAAACATCACCGCCACTCCACTACCCAGAAACGACCACTAGTAATTTTGTGTATTGCCTTTTATAACTGGTAGCATTTTTTTAATGTAGTATTTTCCCATTCATTAAAGGCTGTTCACAAACAACGTTTGAAAGAGTTTCATCTTATTCCGCATTATCAAGATCATACTGTATCGACCACTTTGTACCCTGATATTTTAAAAGTCTCCAAAAATATATGCTTTAAGCTTTCTCCTCTTTTCGCATTATTTCCTTAGTAAAGAGTTCCTGAAAGTGTAACACAACTGTTTTTCTTCTTCAGTGTTTGACAGGATTTACCATACCATTGACCAGATTGAGTATTACTTGAATTTATTCTT
>NW_006789474.1:0-276 GCF_000442215.2 Lipotes vexillifer | reverse complement strand
GTTTTGTAATTCAGTCCATGTGTAGCCAAGTTTACATTCCCTGTATTATTGATATCTTATGATATTTCTTTTTCTCTGTGACTCATTTCACTTATAATCATCGTACCTAAATGCACTCATTATGTTGCTATGGGCCTGATGACATTGATTACATTGCTGAGTGATATTCCATTCCACGAAAGAGCCGCACTTGTTGATCCATTTTTTGCTCTTGTGGATATTTAACTTGTACCATGGATGAGGTTCCTGTAAAGAGGGCAGCCCCAAACTTTGGGG
>NW_006789473.1:0-583 GCF_000442215.2 Lipotes vexillifer | reverse complement strand
CTGTAGTTTTCTTTCTTTGTGACATCCTTGTCTGGTTTTGGTATCAAGGTGATGGTTGCCTCATAGAATGAGTTTGGGAGTGTTCTTCCCTCTGCTATATTTTGGACGAGTTTGAGAAGAATAGGTGTTAGCTCTTCTCTAAATGTTTGATAGAATTCGCCTGTGAAGCCATCTGGTCCTGGGATTTTGTTTGTTGGAAGATTTTTAATCACAGTTTCAATTTCAGTGCTTGTGATTGGTCTGTTCATCTTTTCTATTTCTTCCTGATTCAGTCTTGGCATGTTGTACATTTCTAAGAATTTGTCCGTTTCTTCCAGGTTGTCCATTTTATTGGCATAGAGTTGCTTGTAGTAATCCCTCATGATCTTTTTTATTTCTGCAGTGTCAGTTGTTACTTCTCCTTTTTCATTTCTAATTCTATTGATTTGAGTCTTCTCGCTTTTTTTCTTGATGAGTCTGGCTAATGGTTTATCAATTTTATCTTCTCAAAGAACCATCATTTAATTTTATTGATCTTTGTTATTGTTTCCTTCATTTCTTTTTCATTTATTTCTGATCTGAATTTTATGATTTCTTTCCTTCT
>NW_006789472.1:0-576 GCF_000442215.2 Lipotes vexillifer | reverse complement strand
TGGTTTTCTCAGGGTATATGCCCAGTAGTGGGATTGCTGAGTTGTATGGTAGTTCTATTTTTAATTTTTTAAGGAACCTCCATACTATTCTCCATAGTGGTTGTACCAATTTTCATTCCCACTGACAGTGAAGGAGAGTTTCATCTGTAGAGATGTGGATGGACCTGGAGTCTCATACACAGTGAAATAAACCAGAAAGAAAAAAACAAATATCATATATTAACGCATATATATGGACTCTAGAAAAATGGTACAGATGAACCTATTTGCAGGGCAGGAACAGAGACACAGATGTAGGGAACGGACATGGGGACACAGTGGGGGAAGGAGAGGGTGGGATGAAGTGGGAGATTAGGAATGACATATATACACTACCATGCGTAAAACAGATAGCTAGTGGGAAGATGCTATAAAGCACAGAAGCTCAGCTCGGTGCTCTGTCACGACCTAGATGGGTGTGATGGGGGTGGGGGTGGAAGGGAGGTCCAAGAGGGAGAGGAAAGATGTATACACATAGCTGACTCACTTCATTGTACAGCAGAAACTAACACAACATTGTAAAGCAATTATACTCCA
>NW_006789471.1:0-2025 GCF_000442215.2 Lipotes vexillifer | reverse complement strand
CCCGTGTCCCCTGCATCAGCAGGCAGACTCTCAACCACTGCGCCACCAGGGAAGCCCTGATATCAACTTTTTAAAAAAGACTCCACATATGAGTGATACCATACAGTCTTTGCCTTTGTCTGCCTTATTTCACATACTATAATGTCCTCCAAATCATCCATTTAGTTACATAGGGCAGAATTTCCTTCTTTTTATGTAGATCTCACATATTCTTTATTCATTCACCCACCAATGGACACTTACATTATTTTCATATATTGGATATTAGGGAAAATGCTGCAATCAACATGCTATTGCAGGTATCTCTTTGAGACCCTGATTTAATTTCCTTTGCCTATATACTCAGAAGGGGGACTTGCTGGATCATATGGTGATTCTATTTTTTTAAGAACTTCCATACTGTTTTCCATAATGGCTGTACCAATTTACATGTCCATCAACAGTGTACAAGCATTCCTTTCCTTCCACATCTTCACCAACATTTGTTAATTTTATTTCTCTTTTCAAAGAAGTGGATCTTTGTATTTTTGATCAATTTTACTGTTTTTGTATTCTTTATTTCATTTATTTCAGCTCTGACCTTTATTATTTCTTGCCTTCTGCTTTTTTCTTAGTTTGTTCTTATTTTTCTCATTCCTTGTGGTGTAAAGTTAGGTTGTTCAAGATCTTGTTTTTTTCTTAATGTAGGCATTTACCACTAAAACCTTTCTTCTTAGAAGTGCTTAGTTGGCATCTTATACATTTCAGTATGTTGTGTTTCCACTTTTGTTTGCTTTAAGATACTATTTGATTTCCCTTTCGATTTCTTCTTTGACCTATTTGTTGTTCAGGCATGTGTTGTCTAATTTCTGTATATTTGTGAATTCTTCAGTTTCCCTTCTGTTATTTATTTACAATTTCTTATCACTGTGGTCAGAAAAAGTGCTTGATATTATTACAGTTCTCTTAAATTTGTTAAGACCAGATTTATCAACTAACATATGATTTAACCTGAAGAGCCTTCCCTTTGTGCACAAAAGGAACATGTATATTGCTTCTTTTGGATGGAATGTTCTCTATATGTCTATTAGATCCAGCTTGTATAAATTGTAATATAAGTCAGGTATTTCCTTCTTAATTTTATGTCTAGATAACCTATCCATGGCTGAATGTTGGGTATTTTAGTCACTTACTATTGTATACCTGGCTGATTCTTTGTAATGATATGTTAATATTTTCTTACTTAGCTACTCTGTTATTGGATATATATACAATTACTATCCTCTCTTGATAAATTTTTCCTTATTATTATGTAATGATCTTTGTATTTTATTAAAGTTGTTGATTCAAAATCTTTTTTTTTTTTCTGATATAAGTATAGTTACCCTGCTCACTTTTCATTTTCGTTTGCATGGCATACTGTTTTCTATCCCTTTATTTTGAGTGTATGTGTGTCCTTTTTTCTCATTCTTTATACACTATTTTTTTTATTGGAATATAGTTGCTTTAAAATGTTGTGTTAGTTTCTACTGTACAGCAAAGTGAATCAACTGTATGTATACATATATCCCCACTTTTTTTGATTTCCTTCCCATTTAGGTCACCACAGAGCACTTAGAGTTCCCTGTGCTGTACAGTAGGTTCTCACTAGTTATCTATGTTATACATAGTATCAATAGTGTATATATGTCAATTCCTATCTCACAATTCATCCCAGCTCCGCTTCCACATAGGTATCCATACGTTTGTTCTCTATGTCTGAGTCTCTATTCCAGCTTTGCAAATAAGATCATCTACACCATTTTTATATATTCCAGATACATACATTAGTATATGATATTTGTTTTCCTCTTTCTGATTAACTTCACTCTGTATGACAGTCCCTAGTTCCTTCCACGTCTCTACAGATGAACATGCTTTGCTCCTTTTCATGGCTAAGTAATATTCCATTGTATATATGTATCACATCTTCTTTCTTTTTTTGTTTTTTGAAGAGAAAAAACTAAGATGTGTCCTATATATATATATATATATATATATATATAT
>NW_006789469.1:0-793 GCF_000442215.2 Lipotes vexillifer | reverse complement strand
GGAGCGGCTGGGCCCGTGAGCCATGGCCGCTGAACCTGCGCATCCGGAGCCCGTGCTCCGCAGCGGGAGAAGCCACAACAGTGAGAGGCCTGCGTACCGCCAAAAAAAAATAGTAATAATAATAAGATCACTAAGTAATTTAACCTAACTCCTGACTTATGCTCTCCTGAAACATGCCATGCCTTGCCTAATCTTCCTGGATAAAAAGAAGTAAGAATGAAGAATTAAATAATTAAAGAATGATTAGCTCTCTCCCCACATAAGGCCTCCTAAGGAATCCTGCAGGCAGATCATGTGGGCAAGATAATGTCTGAAAAGAGAGTCAGCCAGTCTGCATACAGAGGAGAATGATGCAGAACCCAACCTCCTGCCTTGATGATTCACTGAGATTCTTTCGCCCATTTTTCCCTTTAAAAACTATCATGACTGAGCAGAATCTTCGGAGTTGGTTTCTGGACACGAGTCCACCTTCTACCCAGATTGCAGGCTTTTCTAATTAAAGCACCTTTCCTTTCTAGTGACACTTACCTCTCGGATTATTGACTTTTGAGCAGTGAGCAGCTGAACCTGAGTTCGGTAGCAATACAAGTTCAGCCTCCTCTTAAGGAAAGAAATAGGACAGGGCAAAGCAATAGTGACCTCTATGGAGATAGAGAGAAAAGACAACATTTCAGAATGCAAAGGTTAGGAAACATCTATTACAAAATGCTGTTTGTTCAACACCAGATGGCAATCAGAGGTATTAATTTGTCTAGTGCAAGGCTTATAGACTACCCAAGATCTTTTTTTTTTT
>NW_006789468.1:0-223 GCF_000442215.2 Lipotes vexillifer | reverse complement strand
ATAGCTGGAAAATAGAGAATGAAAAATAACCAAAACCAGACAAAGATACTAAAAAAAGAGAAAATTACAGACCAATATCACTGATGAATATAGAAGCAAAAATCCTCAACAAAATACTACAAAACAGAATCCAACAACACATTAAAAGAATCATACACCATGATCAAGCGGGATTTATCTCAGGGATGCAAGGATTCTTCAATATATGCAAATCAATCAATGT
>NW_006789467.1:2707225-2711202 GCF_000442215.2 Lipotes vexillifer | reverse complement strand
ACGAACCCATGTCCCCTGCATCGGCAGGCGGACTCTCAACCACTGTGCCACCAGGGAAGTCCTATGTCATTGTTTTAACTGGACTTAATTCAGATGTGAAAGGCCGGTGACCCTGGCTTTATTCCCCTTTGTTTATTAGTCAGACAGAAAAACGGGGGGCTCTTTTCTTTGCTGGGTCCTATGCTAAACTTCAGCCTCTGTTCCTGAAAAGCCAATTTCAGGACAAGCTTTAGACCTGGAGAGAAAGGTGGAATGCCATCAAATTTATCCTGATATTTATCCTGTTTTTATGATCTCCCAGTGTTTCATTAAGATACCTGTGGGCATCTTTGTCTGTAAACTTCCTAGGGTCAGCGTAGGGCGTTAGATCGGTGATGGAGAAAAGAGGTGAAGGACGACGAAGGGAGAATTCTACAGGATCCGGTCCCCGACCTGCCCTCATCTTTTTTCCATCCAACCTTCCCCACCCACTGACCCCATGTCAATCGTTACAAAAGATGATCCTGTACTTGTTAACTAGAGAGGCTCCCATGTTACACGTCAGTTAAAGAAAATGGCTCCACTGGGGAATTAAGCAAGTGTTTGTTGAGCACCGTCGTGAAGCCTGTGGATTGACTTTGTCTCGTTTTCTAGGCTCAGGTACATGCCAATTTGAAACGAAATGCGGCCCAGGATAGGACTGCTGCTTTCTCCCAGGACCCACTTTGCCCAGGTATGACACAGCTGCCCCTGCTCTTGGGACGGGCCTGTCTAGGTGTTCACAACTAGATTTGCTGCGCTGAGCTCCCACTTAAATAGGGCAATAATGTCTCAGAAACAAATGATAAGAACACCCAATTTCAGGTAAACAGTTGAAGTCTGTTTGCTTTTTTTTTTAGTTTTTATTTTTGGCTGCGTTGGGTCTTCGTTGATGTGCGTGGGCTTTCTCTAGTTGCGGCGCGTGGGGGCTACTCTTCGTTGCGGTGCGTGGGCTTCTCACTGCGGTGGCTTCTCTTGTTGTGGAGCACGGGTTCTAGGCGCATGGGCTTCAGTAGTGTGGCATGCGGGCTCAGTAGTTGTGGCACGCGAGCTCTAGAGCGCAGGCTCAGTAGTTATGGTGCACGGGCTTAGTTGCTCCACCGCCATGTGGGATCTTCCTGGGCCAGGGCTCGAACCCGTGTCCCTTGCCTTGGCAGGCGGATTCCCAACCACTGCGCCACCAGGGAAGGGAAGCCCCCGAAGTTTGTTGGCTTTAATTGCAGACATGAACACACTGCTACAGATCATTAAAAGCTGCAGGTGATCAATTCAGTACTGATGCAAGCCTTTAGGGTATTTTCCTTATTGTTACTCTTCTGAGGCATCCTGAGACTAAATCTAGGTCTGGGTCACTATCCTGCCTGGTACTTAGCAGGCCCTCTGATGGGAAGACTCGCATCTCTCCCCAGTGCTGTGAATGGCCTCGAATCATCTCTTAGGTCATCTTTCTCCTCCACTGGCCTTATTCTCTTTCTGAGACGCTAATTCGATGCGTGCTGGCCCCTTGAACATTTCTCCGAAGCCTCTTAACTTAAAGAGCTACCTTATTTCTTGCGTTACTTGGTGGGGCAGAGCCCCTGAGGACCCCAGCTGACCGCAGCGGGATGCAGTCCGTGTCTGTGGGTGAGTGGACAGCACCTCACATAGGACTTCCTTTAATCTCCATGGTAGCAACGGCTTCTTGAATTACCATCCTCCCAGCTAGCAGTGCATACATGCATCCCCTTTTATACAGAAGAAAAACACCCTTTTAAGGCACTGAGTTCCTTTTCATCTCCAGCAGGCCCTGGAAATCATGGAGGAATGTGGATAAGAGATGTTGAAAGAAAAGAGGAGATTCAGTCGGATCAGCAGACAAGCCAGGAAGAGTGTCTTGAGGTTCATCCAAGGGCCGCGTGGAAATTGTCTGGGAGACAGCTGGTGCTGCGGTGAGGGCTTCTGCTCTTTGGGGTCATCGTCATCTTGCTGGTGGGGATTTTAGTGAGAGTCTATGTCAGAATTCAGTGATGTGGCGAGACAGATGAGAGAGAGAGAGAGAGAGAAAAGAGGGAGAGAGAGAGTAGGCCAAGGGATGCTTCTGACCTTACCAACAAAAATTCATTGGCCTAAAGGTGGCAGTTCGTTTTCAGTTAACGTTATTCAGCTGTGCCCATGGAGGTCAAGAACTGAGAGTTCCAAGATATATTTTCTGATGAAGAAAAGGAAGGAAGGTAAAAAGTACGAGCTAGTCCAAAACAACGTCTGGAAGATTACATCCACCATCATGTCAACCGAAGACCACCACTGTGTACCGGATGCATCGATGTATGGCTTTGTATATTTCTTCTGCTTACTGATTTTTTTTAGACAAACCTATACACCAAGGACTTAAGGATTCTTACTATGTGAATTTTTTTTTTTTTTTTGCGGTACGCGGACCTCTCACCGTTGCAACCTCTCCCGTTGCGGAGCACAGGCTCCGGACGCGCAGGCTCAGCGGTCATGGCTCACGGGCCCAGCCGCTCCGCGGCATGTGGGATCTTCCCGGACCGGGGCACGAACCCATGTCCCCTGCATCGGCAGGTGGACTCTCAACCACTGCGCCACCAGGGAAGCCCACTATGTGAATTATTCAAAATACATTTTACAATATATCTTCCCTCATATATTTACAATATATCTTCCCTTAGATTATTATTCAGCGGGAAATGACATTTGTTAATATTCATTTGGTACCAAGGGTAGTAGGCATGTTTAAGGAACTTAAAAGGGGAGAAGACAGATTACCAAGAAGAAAGGAGTCAGGTGGCATCAATTAGCATGCTTCCTGTCAAGGACCTGTCTTAACACGGGTTTGGATTGACATGCTGGCAGGCGCAGGGAGGGATGAAGCACCAGCGCTTTGCTTTTGAGTGGTGGGCATCCCACGGAGAGAAATACAGGCTTCGAAGAGCTAATCCAGGCAAACTGGAGGGAAAAATCAGACCCTTTCTTATTTTGATAGAAGGAAGGGTTGATCAAGTTGGAAGGCAGCAAAAATGAACAGTGTTCTAGGAGAGGGGAGGATGGGGTCCTGGGCAGGCCCTATTCTCGTGTTTGGGCCTGTCCTCGTCTTAAAAAAAGCTGCAGGCTTTTAGTGGCAGAGACACGGTATATCCAGAAGGTTTGGTGCGGCCCCATCTCAAAAAGATGAGGTCTTAATGAATGCGCTCTTCTCCTTGGCCTTGGCAATTATTGGGAAAGTCTTTGGAGCTGTGAAAATCCAATCACTGCTAACTCATCTCGGCGGGTGGGAGGGCGAGTCAACAGCCGCCTTGGATTAAGGGGTCATTCTTGCATGCCGCCTTGACGGGCTAGCTCCACGTTGTTCGCTTAGCAAGCCTTCCTACCTACTAAGTACGCTGCGTTCTGGGGTGGATACAAACTGCTAGGCGTGGCGAACAGATAATGGAAAAAATGAGAAAAGGCAGCTCCTCTGAGTGAAAAACACCCCAGGGCAGATTTCGGCGGGGTGGGGTGGGGTGGAGGTACTCCTTTAAGGCATCTCCACCCTCAGCGCTTCGTTCCTCTTGGGTCAGTTAAGTGGAGGGTCACCTTCCAGGGACCAAGACGAAGGCTGCACCCAAGATGGCCCTCGCGGTGGCGCCCCAGCAAAGCCCCAGTCCCGGCTTTTCGTTCCCTCCCCACCGGGCACGGGGGCTCGTCCTACCCGCTGCAAATTGCGGGCGGCAGGGAGCGCAACCCCCCGGGGAGTAAATTCTTTGACCCAGCCTGTGGGGAGACATCACCCGGAAACCAGCGAAGGCTAACTCGGCGCCCCCTGCGCTGTTCCCACCTGCCCTTTCCGCGCCCCCCTCCACCAAGGCCGCCCCTCCCCCGCGTCCCGTGGGCCACGGAAGGCGGGGGCCCGGTCGGCTGCGGTAGGGGGCGGGCAGGGCGGGGCCTCCCCACCCCCAATCCCGCCACCGCCCGCCGCCCCG
>NW_006789467.1:2706650-2707042 GCF_000442215.2 Lipotes vexillifer | reverse complement strand
CTGCCGCCCGACGTGGGGCGCGAGACGGCGGAGCTGGCGGCGCTCGTGGGCCCAGTGGTGAGTGCGCGGCCCCGCGTCGCCTCCCCGCGGTCCCTCATCCCGTGGTCCCCCTCCCCGCGGGCACCCCGTGTCGCGCCGTCTCGGGCGGGGTGGTCGGTGTAACGCGCTGTCCTCCGCTTTCCTCCCCCAGTTCCTCGCGCAGCTGCCGATCTTTCTCATCAGCCTCGTCAGCTCCGTATTCTGCGGACACCTGGGCAAGGTCGAGCTGGATGCGGTTCCGCTTGTTGTCTCGGTAGGGTTTTTTTTTTTTTTGCGGTTTGTGGGCCTCTCACTGTTGTGGCCTCTCCCGTTGCGGAGCACAGGCTCCGGACACGCAGGCTCGGCGGCCGTGG
>NW_006789467.1:2703799-2706250 GCF_000442215.2 Lipotes vexillifer | reverse complement strand
GGCGGACTCTCAACCACTGCGCCACCAGGGAAGCCCAAAATTAAGAGTTTCCAGGTCTGTTTATTTTTTTATTTTATTTTGCTGTACGCGGTCCTTTCACTGTTGTGGCCTCTCCCGTTGCGGAGCACAGGTTCCGGACGCGCAGGCTCAGCGGCCATGGCTCACGGGCCCAGCCGCTCCGCGGCATGTGGGATCTTCTCGGTCCCGGACACGAACCCTTGTTCCGGGCATTGGCAGGCAGACGCTCAACCACTGCGCCACCAGGGAAGCCCCGTCTCGGTAGGTTTTTACATCCGTTTCTTCTTTTGGGGGGGGGGGGTGGGGCGCTGACGACTTGCAAAAGCCTGGAATTTGAATTGTGTGATGTCTGACACCTGCACCTTCACAGGGTCCCAGCTTGACCCGGGGGTTCCATTACCCTGTCGTTAGATTTGGAAGGAGATTGTGTCAACTACTGAGAAAAGGTGTTCTCCGTACTCGCAAACCGTCCCCTGGTCACCGACCTCTAATTGGTCTGGAGACCAGGTATTGCAAAGAATTCGTAGCAATGAGGCAAACTCTGCTGGTAGAACTGAAAGAACTGCATTTTTTTTCTATTATGAAGTTAAACCAGATAACATAATCTAGAACTGGGTTGACTGCTGTTAGTTTGAATTACACAGTTCATTAAGGTGGTGCTATTTCAGCCTGGTAATAAAGTGTCTCCCTGCCACCATGGATTGAAATTACAGCCCCTTTGAAGTCCCTGCATCTTTGTTGGTGATGTAGTGGAAAGCTGCCTCTCTCCAGCGTTTCATCCATGCTTTCAAAGAAGGTGAAAAGCTTCTCCTGCTGGTAATGGCAGATGGTCTTTCCCAGTCTCAGAAAATGCCCCTCCTGTACCCACCCAGGTGGGTAGAGCCCTAAGATCATGGCGGGGCCACAGAAGTTTTCCTTATGGTTGAGACCACCTTGGTATATGGAATCATACATTTTATTTACAGGTCTATTATTGGGTGAACCCGTTTGGTAGGTTGCCTTTTCATTTTGTTGATGGTTTCCTTTGCTGTTCAGAAGCTTTTTAGTTTCATGTAGTCCCATTTATTTTTGCTTTTCTTGCCTCTGATTTTGGTGTCAGATCCAAAAAATCATGCCCAAGACTTGTTAAAGGAGCTTATGCCTAAGTCTTCTTCCAGGAGTTTTATGGTTTCAGGTCTTATGTTCAAGTCTTTCACCCATTTTGAGTTGATTTTGTGTATGGTGTGAGATAGGGGTCCAGCTTCATTCTTTTGCATGCAGACTCTCCTTTCCCAGCCCCCAGTTTTGGAAAACCTATCTGGTACACCATCCTGTACTTTTCTTTGTTGATGGCCTCTTCTGTGTTCACTGACAACCTCAGGACCTGAGTGCTTGTCTCCTTGGGTGTGTGGGTCCACCTCCCTCCATCTTGCTGGCTTCCAGGACCCCCGAATGCACATTGGGCCCCACACCCTGCACATTTCCAGCCCTCCGCGTGCACCCACAGCAGAAGCTTTAAACTTTACACTTCCGCTCACCACCTTTTATCCCTGGAGCCCTGTCAAGTCCACACACCCTTGCTGCCTGTTCTTTGCCCCCATGGGGGTTTTCCATGCTGGGATCCCTCCGTCCTCGCTCGCTCTGCAGCCCCCGCTTGGTCCCCTCCCAGAATCTAGGGCCAGTCGGTGCCTGATTCCCTCCCCTCTTCCTTCAGCCCTGCCACCTGGATCCCCATCACTCTTCTCTCTCTTTTTAAAAAAATTATTTATTTATTTATTTTTGGCTGCACTGATTGGGTCTTTGTTGCTGCGCGCGGGCTTTTCTCTAGTTGCAGTGGGTGGGGGCTACTCTTCGTTCAGGTGCGCCGGCTTCTCATTGTGGTGGCTTGTTGCAGAGCACGGGCTCTAGGCGCGCGGGCTCAGTAGTTGTGGCTCTTGGGCTTAGCTGCTCTGCGGCATGTGGGATCTTCCCTGACCAGGGCTCGAATCCGTGCCCCCTGCACTGGCAGGCGGATTCTTAACCACTCCGCCACCAGGGAAGTCTCTCGTCACTCTTTTCTTTGAGACCAGCCTTCTACCTGGGCTCAGAACCATCCTTTCTCCTCCAGCCCCTTCCCTTTCACTAGTGCTACTGAATTATGATAAAGTATCCAAGTCTCTCCTTGTGCAGCCCCCTCTCTGGCCTCTATCCACTTAACACTATTTGCCAGAAAGTCTACACTGCGTTTTCATTTTCCTTTTCTCCCCATTGCAAACTGCCCTCTGTTTCCCCACTGTTCCACTTAACCTACTCTTCCGAAAGTTGCCAGTGACCCCGCCCCCCAGCCCCCAGTCTCCAGAGAACTTGCCCTCACCTGGCCACCTTCCCCCACCTCCCTCCTGGGAACTCTTCGCACCTGCCAGTCCTCCCTGGTTCCCCTTCTGGTAGGTGTGCTGCTGCTTCTCTTCCCCCCCC
>NW_006789467.1:2691867-2703520 GCF_000442215.2 Lipotes vexillifer | reverse complement strand
TTTTGGCGGTACGCGGGCCTCTCACTGTTGTGGCCTCTCCCATTGAGGAGCACAGCCTCCGGACGCGCAGGCTCAGCGGTCATGGCTCACGGGCCCAGCCGCTCTGTGGCATGTGGGATCTTCCCGGACCGGGGCACGAACCCGGTGTCCCCTGCACCGGCAGGCGGACTCTCAACCACTGCGCCACCAGGGAAGCCCTCCCACATTTCTTAAAATCACTTTTTTTCTGTTTCCTGCTACTACACTCTCCCAGCTCAGCTTTCATCCCTCCTGCCAGCCGCAGGGCCTCCCCTCCTCCCACCCTGACTGCGTCCTGCCCTCCCCCATTCTGCAGCCAGAGTCACACCCCTCCCAGCTTCTGACCTCCGGGCATCTCAGCCCCCTGCTTGCGGTGCCCACTGCTTTCTGTTACCTGCATTCGAGGTCCGGGTGTGTCTGCCTAGACAGGGCAGGGTCACCTGCACAAAACTGTCCCTGAGGACTCCCAGGCAGCCCAGAGCCCCCTCCACCGGGCTGTGCTGGTCTGTCTCTGCCTGCTTTCTTGTGATCGGCCAGCTCCTGTTAACTTCTGCTGAGCCTGGTACCAGCAGAGATGTGGCCCCAGCAGACGTCTCAGAAATGCGTAACTTCGGAGACCCGAGCAGCCGGCTCTCACCCAGGCGTACCCTGAATGTATGTTTTTCTTCTCAGCTCTGTGCCTTTATGTTTTCTCATCTGTAACATGGTGAGGGTTTAAAGCATGATGATTGTGTATGCCTGTAGAATCCCACGGTGCCTGTTTTTTCATTTATTTCACCAAAACTATTTTGAAACCTATCTTGGGAGGGGAATTCAGATTTTATATGTGTTTTTTGGTGATTGTTTCCCTTTTTCTGTTTTTCCCCTAAAGCACTCAATGATAAGAGGGTAACAGAAGAGTTCCTAGTTTTTGAAGTAAAAATAAGATAGGAATACACCCAGCAAGGACCTACTGTACAGCACAGGGGACTATACTCAATATCCTGTGATAAACCATAATGGAAAATAATCTAAAAAAGAATAGATACACATATATAAAACGGAATCACTGTGCTGTACACCTGAAACCAACGCAACATTGTAAATCAACTATATTTCAATAAAAACAAAGATTTGGTGTGTGACTAACAAGAAAAAAAAATACAGTAAATACAAACCTAAAATTATACAGACAGGCTTGAAAAGGGCATGTGGGAAGGTGGGTATGTTCCAAAGTCAGGCATTTCTGTGGATAAGGGCTTTGATAAGGGGGTCTGTGCCTGTGTTCTGGGACAGTGGGTGGCCAGACTTTTGCTTTTAATCAGCTGTTAAATTGTAACAAATTGCTAGGGAGACAATAGACTCATTTCGAGAAAACTATTTATGAAAGCCAGGCCCAGTTAGAAATTTTTTTACATTGTGAAAAAACTCAGGATATAGTATGAGAGGGTTTACAAAAGTGTTTGGTTTTAAAAGAAAAGAACATTTCTGTATATCCACCTTGTTCCAACACAGCATTTGAGTTGGTTTATAAAAATACTTTCAAGGCAGATAGAGTCGGGTCCCAGACACACGGATGGAAGAAGACAGAAGGTGGGGTGGTGGTGACTGGCATCTGAGGGGCTGCAGATCTGCTCTGAACTCCCCACCCATGTGGTTCCCCCCAAGTGTTCCTGAGCCATCTCTCAGGGAAGAGCAGCTTTTCTTGATGCTGACTCATAGGGAGTTTCTCTTGTAGAGTTTCATAAAGTGGACACCCTGATGTGGAAGCTCGTGTCCCAGATAACGTGCTCTGAGAGATACAGTAGCAGTTCCTGTGCATCTTTTATCACACCGGCTGCTGGGAGGGGAAAGTGTGACATCAGGGCTGGGTTGGTAAAAGCTCACTGACTTTAACCAAAGCCGTCTCTGAATAGTAACTTGACCCAGATGGACTTGAAGTTGTACAGGAAGAATGACACCAAAGTGCGTTCATTTACCCAGAAAAGGCTCACGTGTGACATTGCTTTTCAATACAAAACTCTTGAGAAATTGGCATGCTTCATCCTCTCTCTTCCTGGAAAGCCGAGGTGTTCTGGGGCTTTTGCCCTGACGCTGTCCTGGCTGGACTCAGCAGAGAGCATCTTGGGGTGGATGCCCCCTCCTGCTCTGAGGGTGGCCTGTCACCCACTCCTGGGGGCTCAGCCGAGAAGGTCATCCTGGGGCTGCCATCACTGCTAAATGTGAGCCCAGGATGGAAACGAGGGTCTTCAGCTCCCCCCACCCAACTCTGCTGGGCTCTGACCCTTACCTGCAGGTTACCGCTTGTGCCCCTGGTTGTCGGGGGCACTGGGTGGGGTCTGGGCGAGAGGCTGACACAAAAGTTGTGCCGTTCCTCACCGGAGGACCAGAGCCTGGGGCCAGGCTGCCCAGCTTCAGGTCACCATCTGAGTGATGTAACTTGCTGTGACTCAGATGACCCATAAAATGGCAGTGGTGATCGCAGCATTGTGTGTGTGAAGGGCTTGGGACGACCCTGCACGTAGCACATGCTCAGTCCAGGTTTGCTGTTATTATCATTAAATGCACACCGTAGATCAGGGGTATCACCTTCAGGTGTTAACCACAACGTTACTTTTATTAAATACAGAAGTTGTAATGCGCTGTGGGTTTAGGAAAAACTAGGTTGTTGGCTCCCCTGGTCGATGCAGGTGGCTGTGATCCTTTAGTTAGACTGTACGTTCTGTGTGACAGTCGACAAGGACAGATGTGGACACCATGTGATCTGAGACACAGATCACCAGCTGCTCCCGCCTGGTCCCCGGACACTTGCCACACCTGGTCTGCTGTTCCTTTCAGGTTGTGAATGTTGCCGGGATTTCCATTGGAGCTGGCTTGGCCTCCGCTTGTGACATGCTTATGTCTCAGGTGAGGACCACCCTGCCCCACAGACCTTTCTTTGTCAGTGATCTTTCGTTGTAGAACCAATCTAGGGGACTGAGGTCAGGCTGTGGTTTTGCGGCCTTTTGTTTGTTGGCTACCCCGCTGCTGATGGCTGTAAATGGAGCGGAGCTGGCTTTACTAACCCTGTCCTCTGGTCCATCTACTCAGGGCTGTTTTCCTTTTTCCATCCTGTCTGATCCCTCCCACCCTAAAACCGTCCTCCTTCGTCCACTGCCCCTCCGTCTCTCCTCTCCTTCAAACCAAGCTGCTTGCAGGTGTCCCTTGTGGTCCGTGTCTGGACACCGCCCTGGACTCGGCACCCATCACTGATTCCGTTCCTGCGCAGCCACCGCCGCTCTCCACCACTCCCTGGTTGCCACGGTTGCGGATCCTGACAACGGTCCAGCCACCTCTCCGGTGGCTCCTTCTCAGTCTGTGCTGTCTGTTCTTCCTCCTGCCCCTTGGAGCCCCCTGCCCGCACCTACCTCCCACTGTGGTACGTCCTGCCCCGGCTGCTGTCTCCCCCGCCGCCAGCGGTGGTGAAGACTCACGTCACCATCTCCTGCCCACATCTCTTCCCAGAGGGCCAGGCTCCATTCTGTCGTCAGACCCAGCTCGTCCAGGATTAAGCTCACCAGTGTTCCCCTGTAGAGTTCCCTCTCTCAGGAATACACCGCCCGCTGCTCAAGCCAGAAGCCGTCTGCCTCCTCCCCCGTCTCCACACATTAGCAGAACTGTTGATCGCTCTGGACTTTGACTCGTAGTGTTTCTTGACTCTGCTCGTTTCTCTCCATCGTTACTGCCTGTCCTGGGATTGGGAGCTCTGGGCTGGTGTACAGGCATCACCAGTGCACAGACAGATGCCAGTCAAGGCCTTTTACTCCTGGCTCTGGCTCTTATCTCACCCACCTGATCTATAACCATAGTGGTTTTCCTTCTAGACTCTGAGCTCCTTAGGGAGAAAGGCTGCGTCCCTTTCAGTCTCTGAAGCCCTATGGTTCAGCATTGTGCTTGCTATATAGCAGGTACCTTGGAAATTTGCTGAATGGGTGAGAAGTAGGCAGAGATGGGTGGGTGGGTGGATGGTCGGATGGATGAATGAATGGCTGGGGCGGGGTGGTATATGATGGATGAGTCCTACCTTTAAACCCAAAGCCTGGGAGAGTGAGGACAGGGTTACATGCCAAGGAAGGAGCAGTGCTGAGCGAATGTAGTATCTCCTGAGCTGTTGCCCTCGGCTCCCATCAGGTAATGCATGAGGGTTTCCTGAGATCGTTTTTCCAGGCTAAGCTGAACACCGCTCTGAAGGACTTAATGTAATTTAGGCCAAAGCTAACTCTGGATTGGCGTGATACAGGATATGAAGTTTTATTTCAAAAGAGTTTTTTGGGTCCCCTTTTTTTTTTTTTTGCACCATTTCAACATTTCAGTCATTTTTATTCATATATATATACTTTTTAACAAAAAGGCTGTATCTTAATTTGTTTCCCCACTTGTCTATATATAATGGACATCTTTCTGTATTATTAAATGTACTTCCATAGTGGCACATTGTTTCCCAAATTTTAAATAGCTTTTTAAAAAGATTATAAAGGCCAAACACATAGAAATTTTAGGTTATCTAGAAAAGTATTTTAAAAAGTGGAAAAAATCACTAAAATTTACCCCCACCCATCCCCCAGTTACCTCTGTTAACTTTTTGGTGAATATCCTACAGATATTTCAATCTGTGTACATTTATGCACCCACACAATTCTAGAACTTAACATATGTTTTTTTTTTTCCCTCTCCTTCAACAGCGTTTGGAGAATGTTCTGTTTCAATGAAGTCGGTGTATACTTTCCCATTTAATATTTGCATAATATTCTGTAATATGTCACTGGTATTTCCATTCTTCCGTTACTGAGTGTTTAATTTCATCCCATTTTCTCTTTTAATGTGTGTTGAGGTCTGTCGCTTTTGGTTGAAGAAAGAGACAGTCATTCCGTTACTTGCAGAGAGAGGAGGCCTGGGCCGGGGCATTGGGGAGCGGCCTGTCCACCTCCCCGCTGTCTGTGCCCTGGCCTCCCACCTGCCCCTCCACTGATCGTGGGGTTCCTCTGCTTGGAGCTGTCCAGTGACTCCTCCCCCTCCCCTCCCCTCCCCCACCCCACTCTGTTCCAGCCCTGCAGTGCCCCCAGCCTGCTCCCGCTCATTCTCTTGCCATCAGCCCCTGGGTGAGGCCTCCCCCCCACCATCACCAAGTCAGGAGCTGTGCTCACCACCACCCCAACACTCCATCCTCTTCCCCTTCCTGGATTGATTTTTTTCTCTGAGAGCAGGGACTTTGCTCCCTGCTGAGTTAGTTCCCAGGCCTCATGGCTGTCTGGCACGTAGTAGGTATTCTAGAAGTATCTGCTGAATGAATCCGGAAGGCTCCAACATGCGCCCAGTTCTTCTCACACCTTTTAAGCTCAGCTCTTTCCTGCCTGGTTCCCTGGAGCAGGGGACCAGTCGCCCCGGGCAACCAGCTCAGCGGCTGGGGTGGGAGCAGATGGCAGGAAGCACCCGGCACGGCTGCTGGTGGCTGGTGGCGGGCAGGGCACTTCCGGTGGGGGTCTGTTGGCGGGACAGGTGGCCCAGGCGCTGCATTCTCCATCACTGTATTTGTGTTCCCAAGTCCTTTGGAGCCAAGAACCTAAAACGTGTGGGGATCGTCCTTCCGAGAAGGATCCTCATCCTGATGCTGTGCTGCTTCCCGTGCTGGGCCCTCTTCCTCAACACCGAGAGCCTCCTCCCGTTCCTGAAGCGAGACCCCCAGGTCTCCAGGTCAGCTGGATCTCTAGCGTCACAAGCCCAGGGTCACGGTCAGTGGCTGGCTGGCTATCTTGCCTGTGTTGACATTTTCGGTCAGTCACCTGGACTTGAACCCTGTGGAAGGTGGAAGCTGTGACTGGCCTGCAGGACCCTGGGCTGGTGGGGACCCCCCCCCCGATGCGGATGCACGGGGACCCTGCCCTCCGGGAGACATGGCCCCGCCTGCCCTTCACGGAGTTTCTCCGTTTGGCGTTTTGCACATGCACAGAGTGTCTTTCCCTGACGTGTATGAGAGGGCACCTCACGCTTGTTTTTAGAGTCGGGATTGTTAACCCTCAGTTCTAGCAGGCTCCCCAGTGATGTCGGGGATGCAGGGGGAGACTGTCCTTTCTGGAGATGCAGGCTGTCCTTTCTGGAGACTGTTGGTCGTGCTTCCTCGTGAGGTACAGCTGCAGTCCTGGCTCTTCCAAGAGGCTTCCGAATTTTGCCCAACTTTCAGTTCATCTGGCTGTGTTCCTTCCAGCTTTTCTGCCTAGGATGACCTGAAAAACGTCAAGTCCGGCTCCCCTGAGTAAGCAGACATTTAGCAGGCCTGATGTGATGTCGACGTACGTTGCAAAGAAACAGTCACTTACAAGTGTTAACTTTCGCCCATATAAATTATTGTTAGTTTTAATTTTTAGAAAATACTCTGTGGATTCAGCTTGAAGACAGCATGACCAGCAATTGTTTTAATATTAACTGGAGGCTTTTTTGTTGTCTGTTTTAGGATAGCCCAGATCTATGTGATGATTTTAATCCCTTCTCTTCCGGTAAGTGTCAAGAACATCCTTGCGTTTTGGTACATGAATCGTGAACGTGGGCCTCCCCTCCTTTTGTTTGTTTATTTTATCAAAGTGCTATTCATCGCAAAAGTTGAAAATTTCTTGGACCTGTCGTCCCCACCCCACTGATCCTCAGAGCTTGTGCCACTTTGATGTCCAAGAGCTTAAATTAAATATAAACACTGATAAGGGGAAGACATTTCCTTCCTTATTCTAGGGTTACTTTTTTTTAAAATTAATTTTTATTGGGGTATAGTTGCTTTACAATGTTGTGTTAGTTTCTACTGTATAGCAAAGCGAATCAGCCATATGTATACATATGTTTGGATTTTCTTCCCATTTAGGTCACCAAAAAGCACTGAGTTGAGTAGAGTTCCCTGAGCTATACAGTAGGTTCTCATTAGTTATCTATTTCATACACTATTTTATATCAACAGTGTATATATGACAATCCCAACTTCCCAATTCATCCCACCCCGTCCTCCACTTTCCCCTCTTGGTGTCCATGTTTGTTCTCTGTGTCTGTGTCTCTGTTTCTGTTTTGCAAATAAGATCATCTGTACCATTTTTCTAGATTCCACATATATGCATTAATATACGGTATTTGTTTTTCTCTTTCTGACTGACTTCACTCTGCATGACGGTCTCTAGGTTAGGGTTACTTTTGACTCCAAATTAATCAGGATGCTTCCTGGGCTCCGCCTGGATTTGGGGAAGGACCGCCAGCTGTCACCCTTGGAGCTATTCAGATGTCAAGGCAGCGAGTGGCTTCTCTTGAGCTGGTTAGAATTTGCTTTTGTCCTCACGGAGTCCGCTCTGGGAAGATCCAAATAGTTAGCATTTGATTATCCTAGCATTTGGTTAGTGTGGGTCTGAGTCTCTGAATTTGCGGGTCACATAACAAGATTAAATATCTTACTGAAAACCAGAACCGACTGTAAACTGTGGGAATGAGACTTTTTTTTTTAATCAACGAGAGCTGTTTTTCTGTTTTATCTTACAGGCCACATTCCTGTTCCAGCTGCAGGCAAAATATTTACAAAGTCAGGTACAGATTTTTTAATAGTTTTACTCCATAATACTGGAAATGTATAGTAAATATTATTTCCCTAACTCAACGTGGTATTTGTGTTTTATTTATTATTAACAATAATTTGTCTGTCTACTCTGTGCCAGATACTGTTCTAAATGCCTTATAAATATATTAACTTAATTCTAATAACAATGTGAATAGGCTCTATCTTTTCCATTTTTAGATAAGAAAACTAAGGTATGTAGATGATGTGACTTGCCCAAGGTCATACAGATTGTAAGCCAAGGAGCTGGGATTTGAACTCAGCCTGGCTCCAAAGTCTGATCTAAAGTTTTCAACATTTAAAACTCTGTATTTCTGGGGCGGGCTTTTCCCTAGCTTTCCCCAGTTTGGGTTTTAGGCAGACACACCCAACAGCGTGCTGAGAGCCATTTCTTGCAGCCTTGCAAGAAAGTAATTATTTTATCCAGCTTCACAGAGGAGAGTTAGGGCTGAAGAGGGTAGGTTCTGAGCTGGCATATCCAGAGCTAGATGTTTTCTACAAACTATCCTGCCTTAAGGATCTGCTTCGAGTATTTCTCTTTCCAGCACCGACAGCCCAGTGCTGGGCTAGGCCTGAGGGTTACGGTGGAAGGCGGGCTGCAAGGTGGAATGGGCTGAGGGTCTGAGGCTCTGGACCCTGGGCTGTCCCAGCTCACACCGCCCCTTCCCCCAGGCTCAGTGAGACTTGGGAGCCAGACCGAACCAAATGTGTGGCGGCTCGAAGTGGGGGCCACCTGGGACCTGTCCCCCACCGGGTTGCACCTTCTCCATCTGGGCCACACCTGCAGCCCCACCGTCGCGCGTCCATCTCGCCCATCCTTAACGACCCCTTCCTTGCTCTGCGCCCCGACCCTGACTGTGCTTAGACAGAGATGCACTCGAGTGAGAACACTGAGGCTCCAGCAGAGGCCTTGTTGCGCCGAGGTCCCCAGGGTAGTGGGCTCTGGTCCAAGCTCCAGGCTGAGCGCTGTCACCACCTGTGTTTCCACAGCCCGCTTCCTGGCCCCGCGGGACTGGCCAGAGTGCCACGCTGCCAGCCTGGCCGCCGCGCACCCACCCCGACCCCGCGGTAAATGTCTTAGGGAATTTTCCATAAAAGTAATGGACAGTTTTTTCCGAGGTTCTACCCGAGCTCTGTCTGGGTGGAGTCTTGTGGATGGATGTGCCCCGCCCTAGAGAGATGCCCGGCCCGTCACATTCTCTAGCCACCTGGTTTCTGGTTTTGCACTGGCCTCAGACTGACTGGCGCCTGTTTTAGGGGAGGAGGACCCAGTGTCCCACGGCCACCACCGCAGCCGTGTGCAGGGCCCCCTGGGGCCTCGTGCAGCACAGGGCAGGGTGGGTGCGGGCAGAGTTGAGAGGCGCTCCAGCCCACCGAACTGAGCCTCCAATGCCTGCGTGTCTCCATTTGTCCACGAAGCCGTTGCACTTTGACAGTGGTCAGCCGTTTAAATGCAGGGGGAAATGCAGAAGTCTTACTTAAAGAAAGTACCAGTGTCGCGTGGGCAGCAGATACAAACGAAGCGAGTAAAGTAAGAATAAAGGGATGGGCGTTCGCGGTACCTCTGCTCCACCACGGGCATCGCTGGGTACCCTGGATGAGGTGACCTCGTGTGCCCCTAGCCTCGGTCCTGGTGCCTCGCAGGTGGTCTTCCTTTATAGACCTCACGCCGGGACCCGGCTGGCTCTTGGCGTGTGTGTCCCCGCTCTCTTCTCGCTGGGAGCTGTGGCCTGTGCCGCTGTCGTCACGCAGAGGCGGTCACCCACCGGGCTGGTCTGGCTCAGGCGGCACCAGTGGGGGCGATGCCCCATGGTCCCGACCCCTGCTGTTGTTGGTGTTGGGTTACTTCGCAGTCATTTAACATTGTCTCCTGTTTAACTGAACGTTCGTTTCATCACCTGCTCAGGAAAACGTCAGTCTTCCTCCTGCCTTTGCCCTTCACTCACGTGACTGCCACGCTCAGAAGTGACATCAGACGTGGTTTTTTTTCCTCCACACCCAGCAATCCAGGGCACCAGCTGGGTGTCGTACAGTTTTACTCTGACACTGTGTACCTGGAGATGGCGTCAGATCCCACGGGTTAAGGGCTCAGTCCCACGTGCCTGCTCCCCTGACCCCCCCAGACGCTCGCTGCAAGTCCAGGTTGTCACCTGTGCTGACCAGTTGGCTATAAATCAGAGGTTCCCACGACCTCCTCTTGGGTTCGATTAATTTACTAGAACTCCTCACAGAGCTCGGGAACACTGTTCTCTTACCGTTCACTGGTTTATTATAAAACGACATGATAAAGGATCCAGGTGGGCATCCGGGTGGAAGAGGTGCGTGGGGCAGGGTATGGGGAGGGGCTGGTGCCCGTGTTCACGCGCCTGGAAGCTTCCCAAAGCCCGCGCTGTTGGGACTTTATGGAGGTGTCCTCACAAGGGCGTGATCGTTCATTAGCTCCATTTCCAGCCCGTCTCCCCTCTCGAGAGTGGGGTTGGGGAGCCTGAAAATCGTGGTGACCGGCCCCCATCCCGGAGCCCATCCTGGGTCGCCTCATTAGAACAAAAGATACTCTTGGTACTCTTATAACTAAGGAATTCATAAGGCTTTCAGGAGCTCTGTGTCAGAGGTGGGGTCAAAGACCAGATATTAGAATAAGGGATGCCCCTGGTGCTCTTAGCACTGAGGGAATGGCAAGGGTTTTAGGAGCCCCGGAGCCCTGAGGGAACCGGGGGGCAGAGACCGATGTATACGTTTCCTGCTCGCTCGCAGCACCCAACTGATTGGCTGTTGAAAGTGCTCATGCTTCCCTGTTTGCTTGGGGCTCTTAGGGCATCATCATGCCTCAAGTGGTTACCGGCATTGCAGCGAACGTCCTCAGCGTGGGCATGGATGCCCTCCTGCTGTCTGCCCTGGACTTCGGAGTGGTGTGAGTAGTGACCCCTCCATTCCCCATGTACTGAGTGCCTTCTGTGTGCCGGCTGGGATGCAGGGGAGGGGGCAGCCCAGTGGGGAATGCCAAGCTGTGTTCATGGGCGGCGGGTGCCCTGGAACCCGGGAGGGAGGAACGTTGGGGCTTAGTCTGGGGAGAGCGGGGAGCTGACACCCGCCTGGAGGAGGGTGATCCCGAGCCTGGGCAGACAGGGAGGGGTGACCCCAGCAAAGGCAGGAGGTGGGCAGAGGCCTGTAGGGACTTTCCCGTTGTCCCTGGATTGTAAAGGAATGGAGCCAGACTCCGTCTCGAAGAACCTCGAGCAGGCGGGGGTCACGCAGAGTAAGACCTCCCTGGGCGGGTGCCACGTGCTGGTCCCCCCCTCACTTTGAGGCCCCCAGAGCCTGCTTCCTCCGTGTGGCTGGCGTGATCTCACCAGCACTCGTGGACCGGGCCCCGGCAGCTTTGAGGTGCTTTACGGCAGTGTGTTCTTTCTTTTTTTCGGCTGTGCTGCACAGCTTGCGGGATCTTAGTTCCCCCACCAGGGACTGAACCTGGGCCATTGCAGTGAAAGCACAGAGTCCTAACCACTGGACCGCCAGGGAGTTCCCTAGGGCAGTGTGTTTCTTTATAAATGAAAACTGGTTTCGTGGGTCATGACCAGCACTTTGAAAAATTAAATATATTATGAATGAAATAAGATGAAATAGAATAGGAAATAGAACGTGGCCTGGGGGTGTTTTTCATGACACATTTGCTTCTATGGCATGTGAGTACTGGAGAGTGACAGAAATTTAATTCTTACTGTCTATTGCAGTAAAAAATATATACAATGGGCATCCCTGCTGGCACAGTGGTTGAGAGTCCGCCTGCCGATGCAGGGGACACGGGTTCGTGCCCTGGTCCGGGAGGATCCCACATGCCGCGGAGCGGCTGGGCCCCTGAGCCATGGCCGCTGAGCCTGCGCGTCCGGAGCCTGTGCTCCACAACGGGAGAGGCCACAACGGTGAGAGGCCCACGTACTGCAAAAAAATAAAAATAAAAAGAATATATATTACATATATATATATATATATATATGTATGTATACACACACACACACACACACACACACACACACACAC
>NW_006789467.1:2681552-2691800 GCF_000442215.2 Lipotes vexillifer | reverse complement strand
CACACACACACACACACACACACACACACACACACACACACACACACACACACACACGCGCGCCGTTAATTGAAGGATTTTGCAGAGTTGGAACACAGACCAATCAATGAAAAAACATTTGTAACACCTTCCAGAAAACCGAAAGAGGCTTTGGCCGTGGGGGAGTGAAGAGTCAGGGGCCAAGTTTCAGAAGCGGTGACATCGACGCACATAAGCATCTCAGCAGGCTTCTCTGAAGGTGAAGCTCAGAGACTGTCTTTTAGAAGGTTTTTTTAAACAGATATACAGAGGGCAGTTTGGGAACAGGTGGGTAAGAGGAGAAAAACACAGGGATGGATTAAGAAATGAAAAAATGTGAGAACTGGGCAGGAGAGTGAAATGAAAAAATAGAAGAGAATCAGAGTTCCTGGTTTCCGTGCCAGAACAGGGCACATTCTATTTGTGGGGCTAAAATGTCATCCATTGACGATGCTCTCAGGTTATTTCCCAAGACAAAACAAATTTACTATAATCCTGGGAAATAAAACTATGACCTTAGACCAGTTGTTGAACACAGTAATTGTCTGTCATAGCCTTGTTTATTTATTTATTTATTTATTTATCATCTATCTATCTATCTTTTGCTGTGCTGGGTCTTAGTTGCGGCATGCATGTGGGATCTAGTTCCCCGACCAGGGATCGAACCCTGGCCCCCTGCATTGGGAGCGCGGAGTCTTACCCACTGGACCACCAGGGAAGTCCCTGCCATAGCCTTTGAACTATGTTTAAGAATTTATTTGATGGTTTATTTAAGGCTATCAGAACAAGGAAGGGTGATAAGTCTTTATGTCCCTTTGCTTTTCTAGTAGCATTGGGTTCTTCCACAAAAATTCTGTCTTGATGAAAAGAAAACAAGTCCATTATAAGTGGATCTGGTGTTTAAAAAGAAGATAGTCCAGGAGCTATGGGCTCATCTAATAACTGTGAGAGTGAAAGCTTATTATTCGGGAGGAATGTACTCACGGGTGACGATAGCTTTTTCTCCTTCAGAGGATCTGCCTGGGCGAACACAGCTTCCCAGTTCTCCCTGTCTGCTCTTCTCGTCCTGTACGTGTGGTGGAAAAAAATCCACGTCCACACCTGGGGAGGTAATAAGGATATTAATTTCTTATTTATTGTTCAGAAAGATGTGATTCTGGTCTCTGAATTTTTTTTTTCCCCTCAGACTTTTTTTGTTTTTATCTTTTGGGAAATTTAAAAATTCTATAAAATATTTAAGTTACTGAAAATATAAAAGTTACAGGTTCAATGTGAGGTTTTTTTTTTTTTTTTACATCTACGAAGGCAGCTTTTGTTCATAGAAACCTACTGGTTTGTAAGAATTAATATTAAGTGAGTTAAAATTGCAAATACAAAATCCTAGCTGTTTCTTGCAAATCACTCTGCTCTGTTAAAGTGAAGTTCGATTAATGTCTTATCAAATCACATGAACAGATGGAACTCTTAAACAATCAGTACCACTTTCAACTTAGCTAAAGTCCCTTAAGTATCCTAACATCCATTTGTAAATTTAGTAAAATAGATCTGGTTTTCTTTTTTTCTGGTACGTGTTCGATTAATGTCTTATCAAATCACATGAACAGATGGAACTCTTAAACAATCAGTACCACTTTCAACTTAGCTAAAGTCCCTTAAGTATCCTAACATCCATTTGTAAATTTAGTAAAATAGATCTGGTTTTCTTTTTTTCTGGTACGTGGGCCTCTCACCGTTGTGGCCTCTCCCATTGAAGAGGAGAAAAACACAGGGATGGATTAAGAAATGAAAAAATGTGAGAACTGGGCAGGAGAGTGAAATGAAAAAATAGAAGAGAATCAGAGTTCCTGGTTTCCGTGCCAGAACAGGGCACATTCTATTTGTGGGGCTAAAATGTCATCCATTGACGATGCTCTCAGGTTATTTCCCAAGACAAAACAAATTTACTATAATCCTGGGAAATAAAACTATGACCTTAGACCAGTTGTTGAACACAGTAATTGTCTGTCATAGCCTTGTTTATTTATTTATTTATTTATTTATCATCTATCTATCTATCTTTTGCTGTGCTGGGTCTTAGTTGCGGCATGCATGTGGGATCTAGTTCCCCGACCAGGGATCGAACCCTGGCCCCCTGCATTGGGAGCGCGGAGTCTTACCCACTGGACCACCAGGGAAGTCCCTGCCATAGCCTTTGAACTATGTTTAAGAATTTATTTGATGGTTTATTTAAGGCTATCAGAACAAGGAAGGGTGATAAGTCTTTATGTCCCTTTGCTTTTCTAGTAGCATTGGGTTCTTCCACAAAAATTCTGTCTTGATGAAAAGAAAACAAGTCCATTATAAGTGGATCTGGTGTTTAAAAAGAAGATAGTCCAGGAGCTATGGGCTCATCTAATAACTGTGAGAGTGAAAGCTTATTATTCGGGAGGAATGTACTCACGGGTGACGATAGCTTTTTCTCCTTCAGAGGATCTGCCTGGGCGAACACAGCTTCCCAGTTCTCCCTGTCTGCTCTTCTCGTCCTGTACGTGTGGTGGAAAAAAATCCACGTCCACACCTGGGGAGGTAATAAGGATATTAATTTCTTATTTATTGTTCAGAAAGATGTGATTCTGGTCTCTGAATTTTTTTTTTCCCCTCAGACTTTTTTTGTTTTTATCTTTTGGGAAATTTAAAAATTCTATAAAATATTTAAGTTACTGAAAATATAAAAGTTACAGGTTCAATGTGAGGTTTTTTTTTTTTTTTTACATCTACGAAGGCAGCTTTTGTTCATAGAAACCTACTGGTTTGTAAGAATTAATATTAAGTGAGTTAAAATTGCAAATACAAAATCCTAGCTGTTTCTTGCAAATCACTCTGCTCTGTTAAAGTGAAGTTCGATTAATGTCTTATCAAATCACATGAACAGATGGAACTCTTAAACAATCAGTACCACTTTCAACTTAGCTAAAGTCCCTTAAGTATCCTAACATCCATTTGTAAATTTAGTAAAATAGATCTGGTTTTCTTTTTTTCTGGTACGTGGGCCTCTCACCGTTGTGGCCTCTCCCATTGCGGAGCACAGGCTCTGGACGCGCAGGCTCAGCGGCCATGGCTCACGGGCCCAGCCGCTCCGCGGCATGTGGGATCTTCCCAGACCGGGGCACAAACCCGTGTCCCCTGCATTGGCAGGCAGACTCTCAACCACTGCACCACCAGGGAAGCCCAATAGATCTGTTTTTGTTTTCTAGTTTTTGAATTGTGGTAAAATATATGTAATACAAAATTTGACATTTTAACCGTTTTTAAATGTACAATTTAGTGCCCTTGAGTACATTCACAGTGTTATGCAACCATCACCAGCATCCATTTCTAAAACATTTTTCTCTTTCCAAATAGAAACTCTACCTATTAAGCAGTAACTTCCCATTTTCCCTCTGCCCAGCCCTGGGTAACCTCTACTTTCTGTCCCTTTCTGTTGATCTTGTACCTGACACTTTGCTGAAGTGATCTGTTCTTTCTAGGAGCTTTCTTGTGGATTCTTTGGGTAGGTATAGGATGGTGTCATGTGTGAAGAGAGAATTTTACTTGTTCCTTTCCAGTCTTTTTTTTTTTAAAGAATTCTTTTTTGTGTGTGGTTTTTAAAAATTTTTATTTATTTTATTTTTGGCTGCGTTGGGTCTTTGTTGCTATGTGTGGGCTTTCTCTAGTTGCGGTGAGCGGGGTCTACTCTTCGTTGCAGTGTGCGGGCTTCTCATTGCAGTGGCTTCTCTTGTTGCAGAGCATGGGCTCTAGGCATGCAGGCTTCAGTAGTTGCAGCACGCAGGCTCGGCAGTTGTGGCTCATGGGCTCTAGAGTGCAGGCTCAGTAGTTGTGGTGCATGCGCTTAGTTGCTCCATGGCATGTGGGACCTTCCCGGACCAGGGATCAAACCCGTGTGCCCCTGCATTGGCAGGCGGATTCTTAACCACTGCGCCACCAGGGAAGCCCCTCCTTTCCAGTCTTGATGGAAAGGAACAAGTAAAATTCTTTTCATTACTCTTTAAAATTTAGGTATAGTGAAATTTTGATATTAGTTTCAGGTGTACAGTATAGTGATCGAAACATTTTATAGATTATACTCCATTTATAGTTATAATAAAATATTGGCTATATTCCCTGTGCTGTACAATATATCCTGGTAGCTTATTTATTTTATACACAATAGTTTGTACCCTTAATCCCCTACCTTTATTTTGCCCCTCCCCCTTCTCTCTCCCTACTGATAACCCCTAGTTTGTTCTGTGTATCTGTGAGTCTATTTCTGTTTCATTATATTCACTAGTTTATTTTTTAGACATATAATTGGTGCCATACAGTATTTGTCTTCCTCTGTTTCACTTATTTCATTAAGCATAATACCCTCCAGGTCCATCCATGTTGCTGCAAATGGCATTATTTCATTTTTTTATGGCCAAGTAATATTCCATTGTACATACGTACCACATCTTCTTTATCCATTCTTCTGCTGATGGACATTTATTTAGGTTGTTTCCATGTCTTGGCTATTGTGAATAGTGCTGCTTTGAACATTGGGGTGCATGTATCTTTTGAATTAGTCTTTTCCTTATTTTGTGGATATATACCCAGGAGTGGGATTGCTGGATCATATATAGTAGTTCTATTTTCAGAATTTTGAGGAACCTCCATACTGTTCTCCATAGTGGCTGCACCGATTTACATTTTCACCAACAGTGCAAGAGGGTTCCCTTTTCTCCACATCCTTGCCAACATTTGTTATCTGTGGTCTTTTTTGATGATGGCCATTCTGACCTGTGTGAGGTGATATCTCATTGCAGTTTTAATCTGCATTTCTCTTGATGATTAGTGATGTTGAGCATCTTTTCATGTGCCTGTTGGTCATCTGTATGTCTTTGGAAAAATGTCTATTCAAGTCTTCTGCCTATTTTTTAACCAAAAAAAATTTTATTATTTATTTTTGGCTGCGTTGGGTCTTCATTGCTGTGCACGGGCTTTCTCTATTTGCGGTGAGCGGGGGCTACTCTTTGTTGCTATGCGCGGGCTTCTCATTGCAGTGGCTTCTCTTGTTGCAGAGCACGGGCTCTAGGCACTCGGGCTTCAGTAGTTTTGGCACACGGGCTCAGTAGTTGTGGCTCATGGGCTCCAGAGTGCAGGTTCAGTAGTTGTGGCACATGGGCTTAGTTGCTCCGCGGCATGTGGGATCTTCCTGGACCAGGGCTCGAACCCATGTCCCCTGCGTTGGCAGGCGGATTCTTAACCACTGCGCCACCAGGGAAGTCCCAGGATTTTTTTTTTTTTTTTTTTGCGGTACGTGGGCCTCTCACTGTTGTGGCCTCTCCCATTGCGGAGCACAGGCTCCGGGCGCGCAGGCTCAGTGGCCATGGCTCACGGGCCTAGCCGCTCTGTGGCATGTGGGATCTTCCCGGACTGGGGCACGAACCCGTGTCCCCTGCATCGGCAGACGGACTCTCAACCACTGCGCCACCAGGGAAGCCCAGGATTGTTTGTTTTTTGATGTTGAGTTGTATGAGTTCTTTGTATATTTTGGATATTAATCCCTTATCATATATATGGTTTGCAAATATCTTCTTATTTTATTTGGGTCCTCTCTCTTTTCTTCTTGGTGAGCCTGGCTAAAGGTTTATCAGTTTTGTTTATCTTTTCAAAAAACCAGCTCTGGGTTTCATTGATCTTTTCTATAGTTTTTTTTTTTTAAACCTCTCTTTCATTTATTTCCTCTCTGATCTTTACTTCCTTTCTTCTGCTGACTTTGGGCTTTGTTTTTCTTTTTCTGATTCTTTCAGGTGGGAGGTTAGGTTGTTTATTCGAGGTTTTTCTTGTTTCTTGAGGAAGGCCTGTATGGCTATAAACTTCCCTCTGCTTGTGCTGTATACCATAGATTTTTGCAGTGTTGTGTTTCCATTTTCATGTGTATCCAGTTATTTTCTGATTTCCTCTTTGAAATCTTAATTGACCCACTGGTTTTTCGTAGCATGTTTTTCAGTTTCCATGTGTTTGTTCTTTCCCCATTTTTCTTTCTAAGTTGTTTTCTAGTTTCATACTATTGTGGTTGGAAAAAAAATGCTTGATATAATCTCTGTCCTCTTATATTTGTTGTTACAAATTGTTGTTACATTTGTTGAGGCTTGTTTTGTGGCTCAGCATGTGATCCATCCTACAGAATGTCCATTGTGCACTTGAAAAGAATGTGTATTCTGCTGTTTTTGGTTGTAATGTCCTGTAGATATCTGCTAAGTCCAACTGGTGTATTGTGTCATTTAAGACCACATTGATTTTCTGTCCATTGATGTAAGCGGGGTGTTACTACTACTATTGTATTATTGTCAGTTTCTCCCTATATGTCAGTATCCATTTAACAATTCTCCATGCTCCCTTCCCCCAGCTCCTGGCAGCCACTGTCTTCCTTTCTGATTCTGTGAGTTTGACTACTCTTGATATCTCACGTAAGTAAAATTATACAGTATTTGTCTTTTGTGCCTTTGTCTTGTGTGTTAGCATAATGACCTCGAGGTTCATCCATTTTGTAGCATGTGTCAGAATTTCCTTCCTTTATTGTTTGGATAATATTCCATTGTATGCATAGACCACATTTTGCTTATTTATTCATCTGTGAGTGGACACTTGGGTTGCTTCTGCCTTTTGGCTATTGTGAATAATACTGCTATGAACGTGGGTGTACAAATATCTCTTTGAGATCCTGCTTTCAATTCTTTTATACATGTATATATCCAGAAATGATTTTGCTGGACCATATGGTAGTTCTATTTTTAATTTTTTGAGGAACCACCATACTGTTTTCCCATAGCGGCCACATCATTTTACACTCCCACCAACAGTGCACAAGGCTTCCAGTTTATCCACATCCTCACCAACGCTTGTTATTTTCTACTTGTTTGTTGTTTTAAAGCAGCTGCCTGGTGGGTGTGAGATGATATCTTATTGTGTGTTTGTTTGATTTGCATTTTCCTAATGATCAGCGATGTTGAGCGTTTTTAAAAAATGTGCCAGTTGGCTATTTGTGTATCCTCTTTGGAGAAATGTCTGCTCAAGTCCTTTGCCCATTTTTTTTGTTTGTTTTGTTTTTTTGTTTTTTAATTTATTTTATGGCTGTGTTGGGTCTTCGTTGCTGCGCACGGACCTTCTCTAGTTGCGGTGAGTGGGGGCTACTCTTCGTTGCGGTGCGCAGGCTTCTCATTGTGGTGGCTTCTCTTGTTGCGGAGCATGGGCTGTAAGTGCACAGGCTCAGTAGTTGTGGCACGCAGGCTCAGCAGTTGTGGCTCGTGGGCTCTAGAGCACAGGCTCAGTAGTTATGGCACATGGGCTTAGTTGCTCTGCGGCCTGTGGGAACTTCCCAGACCAGGGCCCGAACCCATGTCCCCTGCATTGGCAGGAGGATTCTTAACCACTGTGCCACCAGCCTTTGCCCATTTTTAAATTGTCGTTGCTGTTGAACTGTAGGAATTCTTTCTATACTCTGGATATTATGAAATCCAGATATCCTTTTCAGATAGAATATTTACTAGTATCTTCTCCTGTGTGTTGCCCTTTCACTCTGTTGACTGTGCCCTTTAACGCCCAGAAATTTTAAATTTTGATGTAGTTCAGTTTATCCAGTTTTACTTTAGTTGCTTGTGAGCACAGTGGAGTTCAGATCTAATCATACTGCCAATGTGTACGCCCAGTGTTCCGCTTTTCCCTGTAGTATCCATCCATCATATTTTACTTTTCTAGCTCCCTAGTGATTGTATCCTTGATGCCCCCATCATCCCACAAGCACACTGGCCACAGGGATACCTATGTGGTTTCTTATGGGACTCTGCACAAGTTTCTCTGCTGTGTATAACAGGAGTGAAACGTGTGGGTCATAGGGCATATACAGACTTCAGTTTCACTACATTTTGTCAGCTCTGTTCCCACCATCTCAAACTCTGGGCTTGTTGACCTCTTTAAAATATATTGTTTTTCCGGTGAACACTGGTTCCTCCCAGTCTCTGAGCTTTTGGTGGAGGCACGCGTGTGAGATAGAATTGTTGGTATCAGACTGTGGAAAAGTAAATGCTGTGTTCTTTCCTGTCCTCCAGGTTGGACCAGGGACTGTTTCCAGGAGTGGGGCTCCTTCATCCAGCTGGCCATCCCCAGCATGTTCATGGTGTGCATTGAGTGGTGGACCTTTGAAGTTGGAATCTTCCTTGCAGGTTGGTCAGCACTTCAGTAGAAACCTGTCAACAGCCTGGTTAATCATGTCTACAGAGCTTTTTAGGAGACCCAAGTTTGCTTCTCCTTCCTCTTGGTTTCATCAGGCCCTCATGGAAGATTTCAGTACAGGTTTCACTGCTCATCCAACCATAAGCACACTATTCAGGTTTGGTGAGGCTTTGTGCTACCCCACTGCCCTTTCATTTTGTAGCTTTGAAAGCGACATTTGCTAAGGTCATGGAGCGACCTGCCAAGGTCACGGAACAGAACAAAGCCTGAGTCTGGGTCTCGGGACTCTGGCCACCGTGTGGCTCAGCCGACTTTTGCTAGGCATTGTGCCAAGATCCTCGGGCATTTACAGACTGACTGATTTTGCTGTGTTTTAGCCTTGCTCTGTTTCTTTCCGACCTAGAACAATTTTGGTCACGGGCATTCACCTTAGCCATCCACTGCTAGTGAAGGAATAGAGAAAACAGCAGAGACAGAGGGTAATAATACTTGATCTGAAAGTTACTGTGGACACTGGAATGCGTTAATAGTGCCATCACTTCTCATGGAGTTCCACTGCCCTCTTTGCTTCCCTCCACACTGTGGTTCCCCATCTCCCTGAAGGATGACCTGCACCCCCGGGCACCGCATGGTTTTCTACTTAAGTCCCGTGTTTTGTTCCCTGGTGAAGTGGGGGCTTCTGGAATGAGCCTGTATCCCATCTTAGCTGCTGAAGTTCTTGGATGCTTCCTGAATGGGGTTCTCCTTGGCACAGATAGTGAATTCTGCCATTGGATTATGCTTCTGGGAGCAATCTTGGCTTCTCTTAAATTACATTAGGTTCTAGTTTCATAAGGAAAATGTTCACTTTACTCCACTTTTTGAACATTTCAGGATTGATAAGCGTGACAGAGCTTGGAGCCCAGGCCGTCATTTATGTACTGGCTTCTGCGGCCTACATGGTAAGGCGATGCCGAGCTGTCCACTCGGAGAGTTAGACGGTACGAGGGGGGAGCGCAGCTGGAGAAGCAAGTGTGGATGTTGGAGCCAGACACACCGCTGGGTGTGGGTCCTGGCCATGCTGCTTCCCTGCTGTGTGATGCTGGGCTCGTTACGTAACCTTTCTGAGCTTTACTTTCCCCATGTATACGGTGGGAAAAAATAATACCTACTTGGCAGGTGAAAATTAAGACAAAGCTTATATAAAATACTTAGCACAATGCCTGGCATGTTTATTGGAAATAATGGAGTTTACTGCAAATAACTTGGTGCTGGGATACGATGGGGCATAAGGTGCAGACAGTCCCTGTCTCTCGTGGCTGGTGGGCTGGCGTGGAGATAAGCAAACAGATGAATAAGAGCATGATATAGACATATAATATGCATCATAAAAGAAGCAAACAACAACAAAAAGTCTAAGATGTATGAAAACAGAGACAGACAGCTTTTTAGATAGGTGTTGAGGAACGGTCCTCCTGATTTGCTGTGTAAGCGGAGACTTGAAGGGTGAGAAAGTGCCAGCCCGGGAAGCCCACAGTCAGGGCTGACCACACGGGCCCTGAGATGCAGGGATGCAGGAGAGCCCTTGCATGTTCAGAGACCTGATACGAGCCCGGTTGAGGGGTTAGCGAGGAGAGAAGCTTCTTGCCGCTGTGCAGAAGCTGGCTTGGAGGACAGGTGTGGGATGGGAGGTGGGAAGGAGGCCGTTGGAATCGTCGAGGGGAGCAAGTGGAAGGCGGCTGGTGGTGGAGAAGGGGCAGAGAGGCTGAGTTAGTGATGCCGTTGGGCAGAGCGGAAGTGACGGGACCAGGGTTTCGGGCTTGAACGCCTGCGAGGCGTCGTGCCTTTTACCTTCTGAGGCTCTCTGAAGATTCCAGTTCTGTACATCTAGGCCCTTTGTTCCTTGTTTTTGAAAAACAGATGCCATCTGGGCAGTAGGATGAGGGGCCATTTTTGTTCTGTTTACATTATGTTATTTTAGTCTCAAAAGTGAAAGAAGGACTTAGTGGGGATTGATGTGGT
>NW_006789467.1:2668736-2681497 GCF_000442215.2 Lipotes vexillifer | reverse complement strand
TCGTGTAGGAGTGAGCCGGGAGGGTGTCTAAGGGCAAACCTCAAGACACAGGAGTCAGCAGCAGAAGGAGACCCCCAGCAAGAGCCAGGCCCAGGCAGGTGTGGAAGGGGGGTGGCCCCGAGAACAGGTCGTGGAAGAGCTGGGGAGAGGGTGGGAAGGGTCCCTTGGATTTAGGGTCATCGGAGACGTTTTGGAGTGATGAAAAGCAGGAGGCAGATGTGGGCACCGACCTTCTCGGGGTGAGGAAGCAGAGGCTGCTGGGAGTCAGTTCTGTCTAGAGGGTTGGCTGTTGGTGGGGGAAGGATTCCATCAAGGCACGATTTGGTTTTGCTTCTGTTTTTTTTTTTATTTTTTAAAATTAATTAATTTATCTATCTTTGGCTGCATTGGGTCTTCATTTTGGTGTGTGAGGGCTTCTCATTGCAGTGGCTTCTCTTGTTGCGCAGCATGGGCTCTAGGCGCGCCAGCTTCAGTAGTTGTGGCGCACAGGCTTAGTTGCTGCGTGGCATGTGGGATCTTCCCAGACCGGGGCACGAACCCGTGTCCCCTGCATCGGCAGGTGGACTCTCAACCACTGCGCCACCAGGGAAGCCCTGTTTGTTTGTTTTTAATATTTTTATTTATTTATTTATTTGGCTGTGTTGGGTCTTAATTGCAGCATGTGGGCTCTTCATTGCGGCACGTGGGCTTCTCTCTAGTTGTGGTGTGCAGGCTCTAGAGCGTGTGGGCTCAGTAGTTGCAGCATGCGGGCTCTCTAGTTGTGGCATGCGGGCTCCAGAGCATGTGGGCTCTGTAGTTGCGGCAAGCAGGCTTAGTTGCCCTGTACCATTTGGGATCTTAGTTCCCAACCAGGGATCAAACCCAAGTCCCCTGCATCGGAAGGTGGATTCTTAACCACTGGGTCACCGGGGGAAGTCCCCTGGAGCTTGTTTATAGGTGTGCAGTATACCGAAGCTATCTACCAATTCTATCTTATCTTCAGATCTTCTGTTTTTCTACCTGTTCTGTCACAGGCTTCATTTTTTAATTAATTTTTATTTTTTATTGTGGTAAAATACACATAATGTAAAGTCTACCATCTTAACTACCATTTTAACTGCCCAGTTCAGTAGTGTTGAGCATATTTTGATTGTTGTACAACCAATCTCCAGAACTTTTTCCTCCTGCAAAACTGAAACTCTGCCCACTGAATAAATCCCGTTCCTCCTGCCCTCAGCCTCTGGCAACCACCATTCTAGTTTCTGTTTCTTGTCCCAGGCTTCCCTTTGTTAGAGACTGTGAAGCAATAAGTGTTCATTATTTTTATGGAAAAAAAAACAAGTCCCCTTAGTGGTGAACTTAAAATAAAAATGATGAAATACAGAGAAATAATCCACCGAGAGCAAGAGTTAACAGATACAGTAAACAGGAAAGTTAGAGTTTGGAGTTTGAGATGATGGTATAATAATCAGAGAATAGAAAAGTCGTATGTTCAGAATCATTCAACATAAAAGAAACTGAAACCCAAAGAACAATATTTGGAAAAGAACCAAGTAGGATTTTAAAAAATTGAAAATGTAGCCACAGAAATTTAATACTTCGTAGATGAATTAAAACTGAAAAATCAAATAATGAACTTGAAGATAGATCTGTGGAAATTCCCATAATAAAACAAAGGCATATAAATAGATGGAATTAGATATGCAGAACGATGAAATAGAATAGAGAGCCCAGAAGTAAACCCTCACATATATTGTCAAGTGATTTTTGACAAAAACAAATGTTCCTGGGAAAACTGGATATCCACATGCAAAAGAATGAAGTTGGACCTTACCTAACACCATGTGCAAAGGTCAACTCAAAGTGGATCTAAGACTTAAAAGAATAAAACTCTTAGCAGTATATATATAAGGCAAAAGCTGCACAGCATTGGACTTGGCAGTGACTTCCTGGATATGACAGCAAAGGCACAGGCAACAGAAGAAAAAATAGACAATTGGACTTTATAAAAATTTTATAATTTTGTGCATCAAAAGACGGTATCAACAGAGTAAAAAGGCAACCCACAGAATGGGAGAAAATATTTGCAAATCCCCTATGTGATAAAGATTACTAATCAGAATATATAGAAAACTCTTAAAACTCAATAACAAAAAACAAAACATGCTGTTGTTAAAATGAGCAAAGGACTTGAATGGGTATTATCTCCAAGGAAGATATACAAATGGCCAATAAGCACGTGAAAAGATGCTCAGTATCACTGATAATCAGGAAATGCAAATCAAAACTCCACTGAGATACCTCCTCACACCCATTAGAATGGCTACTCTCGAGGAAAAAGAAAAAAGAAAAGAAACAAAATAAATGTTGGCAAGGGTGTAGAAATATTGGAACCCTTATGCACTGTTGGTTGGAATGTAAAATGATGCAGCTGCCATGGGAAAATAGAAAAATGGTAGTTCCTAAAAAATAAAAAATAGAATCACCATATGACCCAGCAATTCCACTTTTGGATGTATACCCAAAAGAGTTGAAAGGAGGATCTCAAAGAGAGATTTTCACAGCAGCCTTATTCACAAGAGCCAAAAGGTAGAGGCAGCCTCAGTGTCCTTCCACAGATGAATGGTTAAACAAAATGTGATATATACATACAATGGGGTTATCATTATTTTTAAAAAAGGAAGGAGATTCTGACACATGGAACTGTGGATAAACCTTGAGGACATTATGCTAAATGAAATAAGCCATACATAAAAAGACAAATACTGTACAAGTCCACTCATATGTGGTGCTTAGACTAGGCAAAATAATAGAGACAGAGTAGAAGGGTGGTTGCCAGGGTCTGGGGGAGCAGGGAGTGAGGATTTATTGTTTAATGGGCACAGGGTTTCAGCTTTAGGAGATGAAAAGAGTTCTGGAGATGATGGTGGTGATGGTTGCATAGCATTACGAAAGTATTTAATGCCATTGAAGTGCGTACTTTAAAATGGTTATTAACGGTTAAAAAAAATACACCACATAGTAATTACCGGAATAAGAAGGGAAGAAATGGCTAACACTGTCAATTTCACGTTGCGTGTATTTTGCCATAGTAAATACAAGTGAGAAAAAGTAGAACTGGAACATGTGAAAGATGTAGACCCATTATATATCTTCTGTCTAGTAGGAATTCCACAGGGAGAGGATAGACACTGGCGGGGATGCCGTATTCAGAGACGTTTGATGAGAGACAGAGACCATTAGATAACTGAAGTAAGACACGAATCTTAATATTCAACAATTATAATGAACATTTTATTGGAGATTCAAGCCTGTGCAATTAGGCAAGAAAAGGAAAATGCATTGATTTATAAACTAAATGGCTGACATGGCTTTCCTGACCTGTTGTTTGTGGATTTTTCTCCAGCAGACCTCTCCCCTGCATGGGAAGGATCAGTACAGAGGTGGGATCTGTCACATGACATCTTCACCTAAGGGGTTTATGCATGGGGAGCAGGGAGCAGCAGTCCTGACCTCCCACACTGCCCCACCCCACCTCCCATCCCCCAAGACGAGAAGGGCTTGGCTCTGAGGCACTCACACCACCACTCGCTGTGCAGTGAGTCTGAGAGGGAGGACCGGTCAGCAGTGGGGTCTGGCCGTGCAGTCTGTGACCCTGTCATGAGTCCACAGGACTGCTCATCATTGCCTCCTGGGGCCCCTGTGGGAAAAACGAGCGGGATGTAGCCTTTTCCTCTTTTTCATCTGGACTTTGGCTTCCTGTTGTCCTTTCCCTCCTCCAGAAGCTCATCAGCTCACTTAGCCTCAGAGCTGTTAATGAGTTACTTCTCTTTTAATCATCTTTACTGACATTTTAGTGGCATTTGGGGAAGGAAGGGGGTTAAGCATGTGAGCTGGCCATTCATCTTGAGCTGAAGCCAATATGTATATTTTGAGCCCACAAGTCTTGTAAATTTTTATACAGTCAGGTCCGGCGTGTTAGTTTCAGGTGTACAGCAAAGTGATTCAGTTATACATGTATACTCCATGGATCCTCTTTTTTTTTGCGGTACCTGGGCCTCTCACTGCTGTGGCCTCTCCTGTTGCGGAGCACAGGCTCCAGACGCGCAGGCTCAGCGGCCATGGCTCACAGGCCCAGCCGCTCCGCAGCATGTGGGATCTTCCCTGACCGGGGCACGAACCCGCATCCCCTGCATCAGCAGGCGGACTCTCAACCACTGTGCCACCAGGGAAGCCCAACTTAACAATTTTTAATACATATTTTTTTTCAACTTCACTTAGGCTGGTTCTCAAATAGCAACAAATTAGACAGCTCTCAGGAGGAGGCTGCTTCTAGTAGGAATAAGAAGTTAAGGCTGACATATAAATTATTAAAAGCATACCTGAGAACTAAAATCAGGTTACTACACAACCCGTGTTTCACAAACAGCCCCCGAGGGCAGCATTGTCATCACAGGAGAACAACCGACATGACCCTGCAAGTTGAATAATGGTCTATTTAAGAAGCAAGCAAGCGCATAGCTTCAGATTTCCATAACCAGTAATTAAAATAAAGTTTGGGCATCTACTGTGAAGGGCCATAGTTCGATTTAATGTGTAGTTAGACATAGGAATGTTGGACACATAACGTATGGTGGAGTCAGATTTCATCAGCTTTTGCGGAATTCCTACAGTGTCCCAGGCTTTGTTCTAAGTGCTTTTTTCACATGATTCATTTCATTTTTACGAATGATTTATATATTTATAGTTCATTAAATCTTGTAGAATGTAGCAAAGTTGAATTGACTCTTGATAGTATATGTTTAGCTAATAAGGGAGGTGCTTTGCCCTCAAATCCAGCGTCTTTAAGAGGTTCTACTCTGATGCCTCTGATGGGGGCAGCGGTCAGGATGGCTGTTACACATCTGTAACAGTGGGCGAGGCCAAGCCACTTGTTTCCAGTCACACGGCAAGGACGTACTGGAACCGGGTCTGGAACCCGGAGCTCTGACTCTGTCTTGGGTTTCCGCACAGGTAGACTCTAGTGCACTGATACTCTGATTTTCAGACCCTCTGACTCCTCCTCGTGATTTTGTTATCATTTCTAGATGCCTCTAGGCCTTGGCGTGGCAGCCAGTGTCTGGGTGGACAGTGCCCTGGGGGCAGGGGTTGCCCAGCAGGCACGACACTCCTGTGCCACCGCCCTCCTGTGTGCAGGTGAGTGTGCCACTGCTGCTCGCTGGCCGCAGCTGTATCGAAGTTGAGAAATATATATCATAGTTTCTCTAGGAATTGACTTACGTGTGTAAACGCAACTGAAATCTTTCTTCTTTATGCTGACTCCTGTTTACTCAGTTAAATAAAGCTCCTAAATATGATTTTCTGTTATTAGGTACCAATTAAATACTGTTCCACTTGGTACTAACAGGAATCATTTCAAAGGCAGTTGTCATGTGCAGGCTTTTTTTTTTTTTTTTGCAGTATGTGGGCCTCTCACCGTTGTGGCCTTTCCCGCTGCGGAACAGAGGCTCCGGACGCGCAGGCTAAGCGGCCATGGCTCACGGGCTCAGCCGCTCTGTGGCGTGTGGGATCTTCCCGGATCGGGGCACAAACCCGTGTCCCCTGCTTCGGCAGGCGGACTCTCAACCACTGCGCCACCAGGGAAGCCCATGCAGGCTTATTTCTGACCAGAATCTGTGTGCCCAGCTCTCCAGGTTCCTGGATCACTGACCCTTAGGCAGTTTGAATGTTCTGGAATCTGAGCAGTTAGAGAAGATTCTGATTATGTTGTCATCTTATTGAACATCTTTTCTATGAGACGCCCTTAGAAAAAGAAGTTAGAATCATCTGACCTTAGGTGCTCTTTTCCTAGACAGTAAGAAGAAACACTTTAAATTATTACATTTCTTAAATCATTGAGACAAATATCTCATGAGAAGTCAGTATGAGGATTTATCACACTCAGGAGCATTTTCATTTCCTGTTGTTTCTTCTGTATTTTCCAGATGTTTGCACACTTGTAACGGGTATCTTACTTGCTGCTTTAAAGGATGTGGTTGCTTATGCATTTACCAGTGACAAGTATGTACCATCTTCTAGGAGAACATTTTTAGTTTTATGCTTTCTTTCTTCACTATACTTTTCTGATTCTGAGAGGTGAGTAGCATTTTACTCTATAGGAAAATCTGTAGTGCAGCTGGGAGTGAATCTGAACAGGTTTGAATGAAGGAAGCCCATGGAAACCCCCTCCACCCCTCCAATACCCAGTTCATTTATCAAATGCAGGTGGGCTTTCTCTTGTGCTCAGTGTGTTTTTGCTCAGAGATACACAGAAAAATAACATGGAAAAAACCTCATCCCCAGAAAGGCACCTCCCCGTCTAGGGCACGCTGGCAGCAAGCATGCCTGAATCATCTGGGCAGTGTTTGCATAAACCACTGACCCAGTCTTAGGTTGAATTTTACTGCATTCTCTGTAATGATGTGTTTGTGTAATTATTTAGATGCAATAAAGTGTCTTGAATAAACCAAATCCTTATGAAAAAGCTTCAGTGCTTTGCACCAGTTGCCTCAGATTATGCTTATGGAGAAATTCGGTTTTATTACTTTTACGTGTGCTCTTCTAGTTCCACCCAACCCCACTGGTGGAATATATATATTAAATATATTCTTGTCAAATCTTAGGGCCAGGGAGGTGGTCAGATGGAGGCACAGGAACTAGATTTACGCTCCTGCCTTAAACAACTAAAAAACTGGACAAAATCTGTATTTTAAAAAATGGTGTACAGACATTGGACCACAGGCAGCCCAGATAAATCCCTAAGGAGAACCCCATGATTGTCCCAGCTTACTGTGAGGGAGTTTCCAGGACAAAGTGCAGACAGGGGCCCGGGGAAAGCCCCCCCATCTCCTTGGGTTGGGGAAATGGAGTTGGGAGTGGGGAGGCTCTGTGGCGAGTTCCCAGGCAGAGTCCCAGAGCAGAGAGAGCGCCTGGAGGGCGCCCAGAGAGTGCTTTGGAGATCTATGGAAGCTCTCCCTCAAGTCTTCAGCTGACTGCTTCTTTAGCTGACCGCTGAGCCGATTGTGCGTGTAAGGGTCCCACCTGGGGCCAGGGAAGTGAGGGACGGGAAGGAACACCTGAAAGGAGCAGGCAGAACAATCCCTGAAGCTCATAAAGGGTCGGGAAGAGTTTGTGTTCCCACCACGTGGAATGAACAAAACCTCGTAATGCATGGGATGGCTGGTGGAGTTCTCAGAAGGACCTTGCCTCCGTAGAAGGAAAATTAGCCCTAGAATGAAGCCTGCTCTGGTCCCACCTAACAACGCTTTTAAGCAGACTTTGAAAGGATCAAATTGTTTCCAAGAAATTTAACTGTATTACAGCTCAAGAGTACTTAAATTATTACAAGAACATGCAGTATTTGAAAAACTAAAATTCACAACGTCTGCATCTAATTAAAAATTACCAGGGATACAAAGGAGCAAGAAATTAAAATCCATAGAAACATCAATCAATCAGTTGAAACCAACCCAGAAATGAAACATATGACAGAATTAGTACACAGGGATATTAAAAGTTTTAATAACTATGTTTTGTATTTTCAAGAAGATAGAGGAAAACATGAGCATACTAAAGTAAGACATCAAAGATTTTTTAAAAAACAACAAATTGAACTTACAGAGCTGAAAGAAAATGTCTGAAATGAAAATATATTGGATGAGAGTAACAGCAGATTAGAACAGTGCAGAAGAAAGGATTAGTGAACTTGAAGATAGAGCAATAGTACATATCCTAAATGAAATGCAGTGAGAAAAAAGACTGGAAAAACATGAACATCAGTGAGCTGTGATTGGCCTAAAAAGGCTATAACTAGAGTTCTCAAAACAGAGAGAGGAGAGGGGACAGGAAAAAAACTTGAAGAAATAATATTGGCAAATCTTTCTAAATTTGGTAAGATCTTAGAATTAAAGCGATCTAAAAGGCTATTTTGATGTAATCACTCATCTTACATCAGGATTCCTCCAAAACATCCTTGCCAGGTTGTCCAACTTACACTTTCATAACCTCAGTGGGTGAGGATCTTGCCACCTCTGAAGGCAGCTTTGATTCTCAGGACACCTTTCTTTTAAAAAAAAAAAAATATATATATATATATATATATATATATATATTTATTTATTTATTTATTTATTTTTGGCTGTGTTGGGTCTTTGTTACTGTGTGCAGGTGTTTTCTAGTTGCGGTGAGCAGGGGCTACTCTTTGTTGCGGTGCATGGGCTTCTCATTGCAGTGGCTTCTCGTTGTGGAGCATGGGCTCTAGGTGCGCAGGCTTCAGTAGTTGTGGCTCACGGGCTCTAGAGCGCAGACTCAGTGGTTGTGGCACACGGGCTTGGCTGCGCCGTGGCATGTGGGATCTTCCCAGACCAGGGCTCGAACCCGTGTCCCCTGCATTGGCAGGCGGATTCTTAACTGCTGCGCCACCAGGGAAGTCCCGCCTGTAAATATTTTTGACAAACAATCTCCTGAAGGTCAACTTTAGCACTGGGCAGTTGGAACCTGATGGAATAAAGACAGCCTTTTGGGGGGGGTCTTCTAAGGAGCCACCGGACAGGTGCCTTTTGTGAATTAGTAAGTATAACTTGGGAATGAAACTTAAAAAGAGTTCGACCCACTCTTCCTCCTCCAGCCTTGGGAGTATGTGTGGGCTGTTACTTTAAGGTTACTGCTGAGCTGGGAGCAGGGGATGACACCACAGAGCTATCATTAGCAAGACTCAGCCACTTTTCTTGAATATGGGCTCCCCAAGTAACTGCAAGCCTCTGGTTAATGTCCACAGTTCTGAAAACGTCGGCTCTGACAGTATTGGCCAGTTGTGACAATCTCCTTTTCCCTCCTTTCCTGCGTCTCTGTGTGCTTTGTCAGTTTCTGTGCAGAACTGGACGTTTTCAATATTGTACTGAGATGACTCTGGAAACCAGGCTCTCTCCTCCCTCCTCAGGCAGTGCTGTTCTCGCTTTTCTGTCATCGCTGCTCTGCACTTCTCCCGTTCGTTTGGTGACTTTTCTAAACCAGTTTTTACAGACTGTGTTCCTTGTCGTGTGTGCTGCCTGCTATCTCCGCAGTCAGCCAATGGCCCAACAGAGGTTTTTTTGTTTCCTTTCTTTTTCTTTTTTTTGGCCACACAGCTTGCAGATCTTAGTTCCCCAACCAGCGATTGAACCTGGGCCACAGCAGTGAAAAAAGCACCAAGTCCTAACCACTGGACCCCCAGGGAATTCCCAAAGAAGAGCTTCTTAAAAGTTTATGTCTCCTTAAATTACTCAGCAGGCACTGCCTGGGAAGGCACTTCAGCCCGGAGGGGTTAAGACAATGGGCCTGCCTCTCTCCATCAGTTCCAGAAATTTTATTTTTCTGGAAATCTTTCAGATATTCTTTTTTTCTTCTATAAATTTATTTTTGGCTGCGTTGGGTCCTCATTGCTGCGCGCGGGCTTCTTCTAGCTGTGGCAAGTGGGGGCTACTCTTCGTTGTGGTGCACGGGCTTTGCATTGTGGTGGCTTCTCTTGTTGCGGAGCGTGGGCTCTAGGCATGCAGGCTTCAGTAGTTGTGGCACATGGGCTCAGTAGTTGTGATGCACGGGCCCAGTTGCTCTGCAGCATGTGCGGTCTTCCTGGACCAGGGCTCGAACCCGTGTCCCCTGCACTGGCAGGTGGATTCTTAACCACTGCGCCACCAGGGAAGTCCCTTTCAGATATTCTTTTTGTCCTTGGCTGTGCTTAGGTGCAGGTGAATCTTTTATTCTGCCTGGCACTTTGTAGGCTTTCAGTCTCAAGCAGTGGATTTTTCTTTAGCTCTAGGAAATTTCGATAAATGATAGAATTTATGGATTAATTTGACGTGTCTTTTCTGTGGTTACCTGTGTTTTGGGATATTTCCTCAGATTTACCATTAAAATTTAGTCTCTAGCCATGTCCATTTCATTGTCCAGTCTTTAAGTGGAATGCTGTATTTTAGTGTTCATATCTTTCATTTCCAGTTACTCTTCCCAATTGCTCTTTTTCCTTAAATGCCTACTGTTTATGAATATTTCTAAGAACAGGAATTATAATTTTTCAAAGTTTCTCTCTTTTCGTTCTTTTTCCTTTTGCGTCAGCTCTTCTGCCGGCTCATTTTGGTCTTTTTTTTTTGTGCTGTTGATTTTCTTCAGTGTTTGGTGCATGTTGGTTTAATGTTTATACTTGTGAAGGAAGGACCACATCGTCACTTTGACTAGTAGAGACAGTGCAGGGTTAGCCGACGCTGCCGTCCTGGGTCTGCTCCGCGGAGGAGGTTGCTGTTGTGGTGAGAGGGTTGCCTGCGGGCTCTGCCTGAGTTGGTGGCACCTGCTGGCTAATGGTCTTCCCCGCAGGCCGAGGGGAGGGAGGCTAGAGCTCTGGGGGGGGCACCCGCCGTCTGTTGTGTTTTGCATCCACACTGGCTCCATGGTGTAGGCCTGTGGTCACCGCCACTCTGCTGAGTCATTATTCTCCAGGGCCCCCGAGCCCCACACGAGGCCCCCGAGCCCCACGCGAGGCCCTCACCAGACAGACCTTCCAGCACAGCCACCAGAGCTCAGGGCATCCCTGATGAGGCAGATGTTTTCTCTGCCTTGAACACTGGCCTCCAGCTCCATTTTTGAGGAAGACTTCCAGCCACAGGGGAAGATTACCCTTCACAGGCTGAAACCTGCTTTTTCTTCCCAACCCTCACTTTTTTTTTGGAATTTTATTTTATTTATTGTTTATACAGCAGGTTCTTATTAGTTATCTATTTTATACATATTAGTGTATATATGTCAATCCCAGTCTCCCCATTCATCACAGCACCCCCTCCCGTCACTTTCCCCCCTTGGTGTCCATGCGTTTGTTCTCTACATCTGTGTCTATTTCTGCTCTGGAAACCAATTCATCTGTAACCAACCCTCACATTTTTATACTCATCAACAAAATTTTAAGAATTATGCTCTGTTGTGGCAGCCTAGCCCACGTCCCTTTCGACCTAAATTCTAACCGGTGACATTGAAGTTAGTGAGGTTTTATCGTGTCCTCATTTTATCAAATAGGAAAGTAGTATGTGGACTGAGTTGACTGGTTGGTCACTCTGGCAGGTTTGTCCAGCCAGCAGGTGATTAGTGCTACACTTAACTGTGAGTTTTGGGTCACTGACTCTTTTTCTCCAGCAGAGATACCGTGTCCCTTGTGAGCCAAGTGATGCCCTTTTTTGCTCCCTTTCATCTGTTTGATGCACTTGCAGTGAGTATTTGCAGTGATTTTACCTCTGTATACTATATGCAGCACGATTTTGTTTTGTGTGTCCAGTTTTTGGGTTTTTTTTTTTTTTTTGCGGTACGCGGGCCTCTCACTGTTGTGGCCTCTCCTGCCGTGGAGCACAGGCTGCGGACACGCAGGCTCAGCCGCCATGGCTCACGGGCCCAGCCGCTCCGTGGCACGTGGGATCTTCCCAGACCGGGGCACAAACCCACGTCCCCTGCATCGGCAGGCGGACTCTCAACCACTGCAGCACCAGGTAAGCCCATGAACTATTTTTAAATAGAGATTTAAATGCTGTTACTTGGTGGGTTTCTGGATGAAAGCTGCTGTAGTTGTTGTTAACGTAACTTTAAAAAAATTTTATTTATTTATTTGGTTGTATGGGGTCTTAGTTGCAGCTCACAGGCTCCTTAGTTGTGGCCTATGGGCTCCTTAGTTGCGGCATAAGAACTCTTAGTTGCAGCATGCATGTGGGATCTAGTTCCATGACCAGGGATCGCACCCAGGCCCCCTGCATTGGGAGCGCAGAGTCGTATCCACTGTGCCACCAGGGAAGTCCCTTGACATAACTTCAGAAGGCAAATGTTCTCCTTTATCTCTTACGTAAGGTGTGGTCCCTGTCTTGATATAGGGTATGTGACTGTATTCAGAGCTGTGAAATACCAGGTTGTGTTCTGACCTGATGTGATGATGACACCTGAATGACTGCAAGACTGGTTTTGGTTTTCCTCTTTAGGGCACCTCTGGTGGAGTCCTGAGAGGTGCAGGAAAACAAAAGATGGGTGCTTTCCTGAATGCCATTGGTTATTATGTTTTTGGTTTTCCCCTTGGAGCATCTCTGATGTTTGCTGCTAATCATGGGATAATAGGTATGTGTCTGATTCCTTGGTGACTTACATTACATCTCACTTGTCCTGTTAGGATAAACTGCTTGAGATACAAAGCATTTGTCTGGAAAGTGACCCCTGTGGAATCGTAAAAATGATTTTCTCCCTTTGGTATATGAAAACAATTTGTGTATTCAGTATATAAAAACACTGGAAATGTCGACTTGAAGAAAATAAACATGACCCTGCCCTCAGGATGAGACCAAGATTAAGTAATTACACAATTATTCTATTTGGGTTAAGTACTGTGAAAGCTGTGATCCCCTCCCTGTGATGGCTTGGAACAGCTCCCTGAGGTCGTAATGCATTAGCTTAGTCCTGAGACGTGACTAGAGTCACCTAGACGAGGTGACCAGTTTGTTGAAAAACGATTCTTTCTCTGTTGAATGGTCTTGGCACCCTTGTTGAAAACCAGTGGACCAGAGACGTGTGGGTTTATTTCTGGACTCTGTTCTGCTTCATTGGTCTCTATGTCCAGCTCACGCCAGTACCGCACTGTTGGGATTACTGTAGCTGTGCATTAAGTTTTTGTTTATTTTTTTATACGGCAGGTTCTTATTAGTTGTCAATTTTATACAAGTTTTTTAAAATTTTTATTGAAGTATAGG
>NW_006789467.1:2664122-2668726 GCF_000442215.2 Lipotes vexillifer | reverse complement strand
ATTGAAGTGTAGTTGATTTACAATGTTGTGATAATTCCTGCTGTACAGCAAAGTGACTCAGTTATACACATACAGACATTCTTTTTCATCTTCTTTTCCGTGATGGTTTATCCCAGGATACTGAATACAGTTCCCTGTGCCCTAAAGTAGAGCCTTTTTTATCCGTCCTATACATACTAGTTTGCACCTGCTAATCCTGGACTCCCAGCCCATCCCTGCCCTGCGCCCCGGGAGCCACGAGTCTGTTTCTGTTTCTTGACATGTTCGTTTTGTTTCTTGGTGTATTTTAGATTCCTGTGCAGTAAGTCTTGAAATTAGAAAGTGAATCATTCCAGGTTTCTTCTTTTCCACTTTTTTTTTTTTGCCCATTTAGGGCCCCTTCCAGTTCCGTATGACTATGAGGCTTAGCTTTTCCATTTTTGTAAAGAAGCCTGTTGGAATTTTTTAGCGGGGCTGCACTGAACCTGTGAGACTGCTTTGGAGAGAATACTGCCATCTTACAAATGTCAAGTCTTTCAATCCATGAACACAGAACATCTTTCCATTTATTTCGGTCTTGACTTTCTTACATCAGTGTTCTGTAGTTTTCACGGTACAAGTCTTTGACCTCCTTGGTTAAGTTTATTCCTAGGTATTTGATTCTCGTGGATGCTACTGTAAATGGAATTATTTTCTTAATTTCCTTTTCAGATTGTTCTTTGCTGGTGTATTGAAACACAGCTGATTTTTGTTGTTGATAAGTTTGCTGAATTCATTGATTAGCACTAGTATTTTTGTGTTATGAATTGTTTAGAATTTTCTATATACAGGGTCACATCAATATATAGTTTTACTCCTTCTTTTCCAATTGTAATGCCTTTTAGTTCTTTCTCTTGCCTTATTGTTCTACAGTAGGGTTTTAACATTTTTCTATATTCTCCTGCAATACTTTTATTTTTTTTGAATTAGTTTTTATTGGAGTATATTTGATTTACAATGTTGTGTTGGTTTCAGGTGTACAGCAAATTGAATCAGTTATACATATACATATACTCACTACTCCCATATACGTCATTACAGAGCAGTAGTTTTATTTTTTTTATTTATTTATTTTTTTGTGGTACGCAGGCCTCTCACTGCTGTGACCTCTCCTGTTGCGGAGCACAGGCTCCAGACGCGCAGGCTCAGCGGCCATGGCTCACGGGCCCAGCTTCTCCGCGGCATGTGGGATCTACCCGGACCGGGGCATGAACCCGTGTCCCCTGCGTCGGCAGGCGGACTCTCAACCACTGCGCCACCAGGGAAGCCCAGTAGTTTTATTTTTAATTAAAAAATAATGTAAAGCTATAGTTTACAGGATGTGAGATAATTTTCTTGAAGGGCTTTTGCAGAAATTCGCTAACCGTTTATGTAAATTATGTCGCTCAAATTTATGATGACATCAGATGCGATCTCCTGTTAGCTCCGTTTTACACTTGGAGAAGCTAAAGCCTGAACAGGTGAAGTAATGTGTCCCACAGACAGTAGGTGACGAGACAGGATTTGAACCCAGATGCCCCCAGAGCCTCTCTTTTACTGCGATGCATGTCTCTCTGAGGGTTATGATTCCCTCATTCATCCTGAAGATTCACTGAGCACCTGTATGTGTTGGCCCTGGGTGGTGCTGGAATCTGGGGAATGTAAAGATAAACAGGCCGGATCCCCGCTGGTTGTGAGCTCACCCCAGGCTCTTGGGTTTTATTCCTCTCTGTCCTTTGGCACCCTTTCCACCTCACGCTCTTGGGATGTAGGCCTTGCCCGAGGGTCCTCTTGCTGACCTGTCCCCACTCTCCCACTCCTCCCTGGAAAGCCCAGGGCTCTCAGCTCTCATCTCGGGGCCTGACTTGGAGCCTGAGCTCCTGGCTGCCCAGGCGTTCCTTGTCGGTCACACCATCGCCTCTGGTTTCTGGCCCCTTCCTGGTTCAGTCCCCTGGTCAAGAGCCTGGCCCCAGTCATGCTACCAAGTCTCACCAGCTCCGACTCTGTAATCTCTCTCGTCTTGTAGAAAGTGGGGTTTATCGCAGTTTCAGGGGAGAGGAATTGAGAGTGTGTGATGGCTGTGGCGTTTATCTGAGCGTTCATCATCTCCAGCAAACTGCACCCACTCAGGTGCTCTTTGTTACGTTCATTAAGGGGGTCCCGCTCAGCATCCAGATTCCTGTTGTTGGGGGTCAGTGAGGGGCCATATCTGAGGCAGATTCTGTGTTCCAGACACCTTGTTTTTTCCTCAGGGAAATTCTTCCCTCCTGGGTTTCATCTCAAGATAGGACCAGTAGATCTCTGTCTGCAGAGAATAAATGTACTGTTGCCAGAAGACTCGGGAGCCAACTCTGAAATCCACCTGCCTGGTGGTCTATGGCCTGGAGGCCATCTGTGTTCTTAAAAAATGGGTGCTCCTCTGACACCCTCAGCTTTTTTTAAAAAATATTTATTTGGTTGCACCGTGTCTTCTTGGTGGCATGTGGGCTCTTTAGTTGTGGCATGTGGGATCTAGTTCCCCGGCATGGGATTGAACCCGGGCCCCCTACATTGGGAGCGTGGAGTCTTAACCTCTGGACCACCAGGGAATTCCCACCCTCAGCTTTTATGTTCAAATACTGGACCAACATTTTGGAAATGTTAGCCTCTGCTCAGTATAGCTTTTATCATTTTCCTTGTAAAGCTTTTGCTCATCTCTTGTTAAGGTTATCCCCATTTTATCCTTTTGTGGCCACTGTAGACAAGGCCTTCCCTTCCATCCTGCAATCTGAGTGGTTGTTGTTGGTATATTTGAGGGCTGTTAATTACTGTCTGTGAATTTTGTAGCTTGTTAAAATTCTGAGTTCCTCTTATTTGAGTAGTAGTCAGTTGATTCTCACGGGTTTTCCAGGTATACAATCATATCGTGTACAAACAGCTTTATATTCTCCTTATCAGATGTTACACCGCTGATGTCTTTTTCCTGCCTAAAGCCTCTAGTAGAATAATAAACTGTTGTGGTAACAGTGGAAATGCTTGTCTTGTTCAGGACTTCAGAGACTGCTTCTGACATTCCTCTACTAAACAGCATGCTGGATTGGGGGCTGACATACGTAAATACACACAATGTAAACACACATACGTTAACAAACGTGTGCATGTCTTCTTAAATCACGTTCAGGAAGTATCCATGGAGTCTGCGTTACTGAAAGTTCCCAACAAAAACGGTTGAGAGTTTTGTCAAATGTCATTGCATGTCCTGTGAATAGAAATAGTTCTGCCACTTCCTTTCTAGTGTTTTTGCCTTTTTCTTGTCTGGCAAGAACTGCTACAGTAGGATTTTAACGTCTTTTCTATATTGTCCTTTAGTACTTTATTTTTTAACACCTTTATTGGAGTATAATTGCTTTACAATGGTGTGTCAGTTTCTGCTTTATAACAAAGTGAATCAGCTATACATATACATATGTCCCCATATCTCTTCCCTCTTGCGTCTCCCTCCCTCCCACCCTCCCTATCCCACCCCTCTAGGTGGTCACAAAGCACCGAGCTGATCTCCCTGTGCTATGCGGCTGCTTCCCACTAGCTATCTGTTTTACGTTTGGTAGTGTATATATGTCCATGCCATTCTCTCACTTTGGCACAGCTTACCCTTCCCCCGCCCCGTGTCCTCAAGTCCATTCTCCAGTAGGTCTGCATTTTTATTCCCGTCTTGACCCTAGGTTCTTCTGACCATTTTCTTTTTCTTTTTTTTTAGATTCCATATATATGTGTTAGCATACAGTATTTGTTTTTCTCTTTCTGACTTACTTCACTTGTATGACAGTCTCTAGGTCCATCCACCTCACTACAAATAACTCAGTTTCATTCCTTTCTATGGCTGAGTAATATTCCATTGTATATATGTGCCACATCTTCTTTATCCATTCATCTGTTGATGGACACTTAGGTTGCTTCCATGTCCTGGCTATCGTAAATAGAACTGCAATGAACATTTTGGTACATGACTCTTTATTGAATTATGGTTTTCTCAGGGTACATGCCCAGTAGTGGGATTGCTGGGTCGTAGTTGCGCCGTGGCATGGGGGATCTTCCTGGACCAGGGCTTGAACTCGTGTCCCCTGCATTGGCAGGTGGATTCTTAACCATTGTGTCACCAGGGAAGTCCTAAATTTTTATTTCTTAATTTAAAATTTTTTACCTGAGGTATAGTTGACGTATAATATTATATGTTACAGGTGTACAATATAGTGATTCACAATTTTTAAAGATTATACTCAGTTTATAGTTATTATAAAATATTTGCTGTATTGCCTGTGTTGTACAATATATCCTTGTGGCTTATTTTATACATAATAGTTTGTACCTCTTAATCATCTGCCTCTATCTTGCCCCTCCCTGCTTCTGTCCCCCCACTGGTACACTAGTTCTCTGTATCTGTGAGTCTGCTTCTTTTTTGTTATATTCACTAGTTGGTTGTATTTTTTTTAGATTCCACATATAAGTGAGATCATACAGTATTTATCTTTCTCTGACTTATTTCACTTAGCATAATGCCCTTCAAGTCTATCCATGTTGCTGCAGATGGAAAAATTTCATTTTTTTTTTTTTTTTTTTTTTTTTTTTTT
>NW_006789467.1:2656970-2664112 GCF_000442215.2 Lipotes vexillifer | reverse complement strand
CCTCTCACTGTTGTGGCCTCTCCCGTTGCAGAGCACAGGCTCTGGACGCGCAGGCCCAGTGGCCACGGCCCATGGGCTCAGCCGCTCCGCGGCATGTGGGATCCTCCCGGACCAGGGCACGAACCCGTGTCCCCTGCATCGGCAGGCGGACCCCCAACCACTGCGCCACCAGGGAAGCCCCAAATTTCATTCTTTTTTATGGCTGATCTCCAGTGGAATACTTACCTACCATAATCTTCTTTATCCATTCATCTGTTGATAAACAGGTGCTTCCATATCTTGGCAGTTGTAAATAATGCTGCTATGAACATTGGGGTGCATGTATCTTATCGAAATAATGTTTTTGTTTTTTTTCAAATATATACCCAGGAGTGGAATTGCTGGATCATATGATAGTTCTATTTTTAGTTTTCTGAGGGACCTCCATACTGTTCTCCATAGTGGCTGCACCGATATACATGCCCACCAACAGTGCACGAGGGTTCCCTTTTCTCCACATCCTTGCCAACACCTGTTATTTGTCTTCTTTTTGATGATGGCCATTCTGACAGGTGTGAGATGATATCTCGTTGTGGTTTTGATTTCTATTTCACTGATGATTAGTGATATTGAGAATATTTTCATGTGCCTGTTGGCCATCTGCATGTCCTCTTTGGAAAAATTTCTATTCAGTTCTGCCCGTTTTTTAACTGGGGTTTTTTTTGATGTTGAGTTGTATGAGCTATTTCTGTACATTGGATGTTAACCCTGTATTGATCATATATCATTTACAAACACTTTCTCCCATTCAGTAGGTTTTCTTTACTTTTTGTTGTGCAAAAGATTTTCCTTTGCTGTGCAAAAGATTTTAAGTTTTATCAGGCATCATTTGTTTATTTTTGCTTTTATTTCCTTTGTTTTAGGAGATGGATCAAAAAAATTGCTAGGATTTATGTCAAACAGTGTTCTGCCTATGTTTTCCTCTAGGAGTTTCATGATATCTGGTCTTACATTTAGGTCTTTAATCCATTTTGAGTTTATTTTTGTATATGATGTTAGAGAATGTTCTAATTTCATCCTTTTACATGTAGCCTGTCCAGTTCTCCCAGCACCATTTATTGAAGAGACTGTCTCTTCTCTGTTGTATATTCTTGCCTCTTTGTCGTAGATTAATTGACAGTGTGTGGGTTTACTTCTGGGCTCTCTGTTCTCTTCCATTGATCTATGTGTCTGTTTTTGTGCTAGTACGGTACTGTTTTGATTACTGTAGCTTTCTAGTATAGTTTGAGGTCAGGGAATGTGATTCCTCCAGCTCTGTTCTTCTTTCTCAAGATTGTTTTGGCTATTCTTCTGTGTTTTTCCATGCATATTTTAAAGTTATTGGTTCTAGTTCTGGGAAAAATACCATTGGTATTTTGACAGGGATTGCATCGAATCTGTAGATTGTGTTGGGTAAGATGGTCATTTAACAATATTAATTATTCCAATCCAAGAACACAGTATATCTTTCCATCTATTTGTGTTGTCTTCAGTTTCTTTCATCAGTGTCTTATAGTTTTCCGAGTACAGGTCTTGTTCCTGTAGGTTTATTCCTAGGTATTTTATTCTTTTTGGTGCAGTGGTAAATGGGATTGTTGCCTTAATTTCTCTTGCTGATAGTTTGTTGTTAGTATACAGAAGTGCAATACAATTGTTAGTATAAAGAAACAATCCCATTAATACTTTTAATTAAAAATTAAGTTTTTAGGGCCTGTTGAGATGATCCTATAAATTTTCTCCTTAGATCTCTTATGGTGATAAATGATATTATTTGATTTCTTCATGTTTAACAATCCTGATTATTATGTGCTACTCTTTTAGTGAGCTGCTGGATTCCACTAATACTGTATTGAAGAATTTTGCAATGGTAGTTATAAGACTGGTCAGTAGTTTCATTTCTTTGTGTAATCTCTGTAAAGTTATGACATTAACAGTATTAATATACACTTACTACATAAGGAAAATTAAAAATGTTCCCTTTTTGTATTCCCTAGAACAATTTACATAGTACAAGAATATTATTCTTATAAAGGTTTGGTTAAATTCTATGAAACTGTCATGTCAGGCATTTTGGAGGAGTTTGTTACAGCTTTCACAATTTCTTCTCTGAAAATCAGTTTGCTTAGACTTTATCTTTTTGGAGGGGGGTCAACTTTGGCAAATTATACATATTTTCAGAAATCTATCCATTTTATGACTCTAACTGTATAGAACTGTGCAAAACAATCTATCATGTGCTTTTGGGGTAAGTTGTTGTATGTGTGTCCTGCATCTATATCCACATCTGGAATTTCTATGGATTTCCTTAGTAACGATGAGTTGTGTTTTCTGCAGAAAATAGTCTGATTCGAGGACTGACCCAGTGCTGTAGTATGTATTCAAGTAGCTCCTTTTGTTCTGTGTCAACCAGTACATTTTTGCCATGTAAACAATTTTGAATCTGTCCCCATTGCTCTGTGAAATTTTAATCCTGCAGCTGTCGTGAGAGTCTTCTGTGTCCACACAAGCAGAGGTGCTTAGTTTCTTATCCTGACTTTTTGGAAATGTTGTCATGTGATGGCTTAATGAGTAACTGTCCTCAATGTCATGTCTCTTTTGATGACCAGTTCAGGCTGGGAGCCTGTGGGGTATTTGATCAGTGTCAAGCAGGATTTCATCCTTCTCTGTTTGGGACACAGAACTGCCAAGTATTTATTATGGTCTCATCCCTACCAAGCACCGTCGTCGACACCAGGGAAATACCGTTTAACCAAATAGCCAGAGCCTCTTGCCTTGTGAGCTGCTGGGGTTTCACAATTCAGCTTTACTTTAAAAAAGCAAAAAAACCTTAAAACCTCTCCGCTGTTAGACACTAAGCTCTTTAGAATAAGAACACGTCAGATTTCGCTTTTTGTCCATAAAAGTGCTTCTCGCTATTGGACTTATTTAGCAGGTGCTCAGATTCGTTAAATAACACTTTTAAACTATTAATTATACATTAACAACATGGAAATCTTGTGAAAATACATAAAAAATATAATGATGAAAATTAAAATTACCTCTAGTTCACTCCTCAAATATAAAACCTGAGGTATTTCAATGTCTTTTATTCCAGCCTTTTAAAATTATTTTTCTCCCAGCATTTCTTCTGTTATTCACAAAAGTGGGGTTATACTGAATATGCAGTTTCCCCCGGTCCCATGTTAAAGACATGGCTTTTAGTAATTCTCTAGTATTTCCTTGTATCGTTTATTTAATGCTTCCCTAACGGTGGACATTGAAACTGCTCCCCTTTTATCTTTTAATTGCAGTATTGCTGATTTACAATGTTGTGTGAATTTCTGCTGTGGAGCAAAGTGACTCAGTTACATACATATATACACATTCTTTTCCATGATGGTTTATCCCAGGATATTGAATACAGTTCCCTGTGCTCTACAGTAGGACTTTGTGTTTATCCATCCTATGTGTAATACTTTGCATCTACTAACCCCAAACTCCCAATCCATCCCTCCCCCACCCACCGACCCCCGACCTTGGCAACCACAAGTCTGTTCTCTGTGTCTATGAGTCTGTTTCTGTTTCACAGATGAGTTCATTTGCGTCGTATTTTAGATTCCACATATAAGTGATGTCACATGGTATTTGTCTTTCTCTTTCTGACTGACTTCACTTAGTATGATAATCTCTAGGTCCATCCATGTAGCTGCAAATGGCATTATTTCATTCTTTCTTATGGCTGAGTAGTATTCCATTGTGTATATGTACCACGTCTTTATCCGTTCCTCCGCTGATGGACATTTAGGTTGTTTCCATGTCTTGGCTGTTGTGAATAGTGCTGCTATGAACATTGGGGTGCATGTATCTTTTTGAATTATAGTTTTGTCTGGGTATATGCCCAGGAGTGGGATTGCTGGATCATGTAGCAACTCTATTTTTAGTTTTCTGAGGAATCTCCTTACTGTTTTCCATAGTAGCTGCACCAACTTACATTCCCACAAACAGCGTAGGAGGGTTCCCTTTTCTCCACACCCTCGCCAGCATTTGTTATTTGTAGACGTTTTAATGATGGCCGTTGTGACCAGTGTGAGGTGGTACCTCATTGTAGTTTTGATTTGCAATTCTCTAATAAATTTAGCGATGTTGTAAGTTGCTCCTCTTTTAAGTAACATTGTGACGAGCATCCCAGGTATATGAATTATTAAAGACATTCCTGAGCCTCTCCTTAGGATGGATTCCTAGGAATGGAATCAGTCCATCAAAGGGTATAAACTGTCCATCCATCTGCTTCTCAACTCGAGAGGTTATTCCAGTGAAATGGCCAGGAGTCCACGGGAGGCCCAGCCTCAGCGACCCCTTGCCAACGTGGGGCCCCAGACATGTGAACAGGTTAGCAGACTAATTCCCAGTTTATACTGGGTTCCAACTCAAGCCTAGACAGCTGGCTTTGGTAGTGCAGTTATTCATATGTGAGTGGGTATTTTATATCCACTTTGTTACACAATGATATTTAAGTGATTTAAATAGTTTCTTCTCATAAGGAGATAGGCATTGTTTATAATGTTTCTCAGTCATCTCTCGTACACAGCAATTGGAGAGAGGGTTCTCCAAGTGGGCTTCTAGAAACATCAGGCCTCACAGGTACATGCACACACCCATCTAAAGCCTTCCAGCGGGCGGGTTCCCACTAGAGTTGGAATCAAACCTGGTCAGTGGTAAGCTTCAGTCTGATCCTGGTCCATAATTATCTACAATTTTAGCGTAAGCTGCAGTTTACGCTATGGATACAATAGTTCTGGGAGAATGTTAATGATGCCAGGAGGGGGACTGCAGAAAATCTGAACGGGATACTTGTTTCCCACCCACAGGTCGCTGGTCCGGATTGACGGCCTGTGTCTTCTTTCAAACCCTCTTCTACTTGGTGTACATCTGCAGGATAAACTGGAACAGAGCGGCAGAGCACGTAACAGAGGGCGGGTCCTCTTAGAGATGGGGCCCTGTCGATCCCAGGGCAGGTAAGGAATCTTTCAGGGTGAAAATGGTAAGAAATCCATTGGCAGCATGACGCACTTTGTTTAGTGAAATGCATCCAGCGTGAGAGTTGGGGGCAAAAGGAAATCCTGTGTCAGCACGTTTTCCTGTTAGTGTGGAGTTAATTTAGTATCTACCAAGCAGGGCTCTGCCAGAAAAAAAGAGAATTAGCTTAGAAACTATTTTGCTGTTTTGGTGTGGTAGTCTTAGAAAAGCAGTAGTGTTTCCTGTTTTTCCCAATCTGTTGTCTAGTTTTAGGCGTCTTCAAAAGGGTCTTTTGGTCCATGGTTTCCTAAGAAATGCAAATTGCTAAGTGCCTGTGATCAGGGAAGTTCTTGGGGCAGAACCTGTCCTGCGGGTTGAGGACCGGATCCTGACCCCCTGGGCGTCTCTGTGTTGAAGTGGGAGCCCCGCTGACTGTGTCCGGGTTTGAGAGGAGATGGGTGGGAGGTCGGCGAGGGGAGGTGTCCTCGACAAAGCCGCGAGGAGGGGCTGAGGTGTGCAAACCGCCACTGTCTGCGTCTTGACCACCCTGGAGGTTTCGCAGCCCTTCTGCCTTTCCTTACGGTGACGGTGACGTATCATGTCCTTCCACCCTTCAGTGTGATCGCTGGAGGGAATGAAGTGTATGGGACGTTGAGTTGGACCCTGAACTACCCCTTAGGTGATTGTACCATTTATCTTTAGACTTTGTTCCTTTTATCGGGATTTAGGAGCAGTAAAGGGCACAGTGCGAAAAATGTTGTTTGCAACTATGGCAACAAGTGGCTTTTTATGCCATGTTTGTGAGCTGATATTGGGGTGAAGAATAGTGGTTTCTAGTGTGGTGTTCTACTGTCACTGGCATTTTCAGGACCAGCAAGACCGCGCACGATGCTGTCACCTGTAGCATAGTTTCCGAGGGTGTTTAACAGCAGTGAACTGGCCTCGCTTGACTGCACTTGTTTTTACCTATGTGATGCTTTGTTGAGGCACAGGTTCGAGCCGGGCTGAGAGGGACGAAAGAGGCCGTGCCCACCGCAACAGGTAAGTTTATGGGGGCCGTTCTCTAGGGTCCTGATTCCTGGTTCTCACGCCCGGAACTCGGTGCATGAGCTTCCACTCCCTTGCGCAGTGTAGCTCGTCTCTGCACTTCTAACTGGGAGGCCAACTCTGTGTTCCACTCTGGGACGTGCTTAATAACCCCACATGTAACAAACCATTTACAACATAGGCTCATGTCACCTTCAGGAGTGCCCTTTACTCAGACTAGCAGGTAAGGAAATATCTCACTATTCTCTGCAAACAGATCTGTCCATCCTAGACAGAGGTAACCGATGGGGTGATCCTACCTGGTGTCATCTGACCTGAGAGCCAGACCATGCAGCTGATGGAGAACAGCTCGTGTGGGGTGGCCACCATCGGGGAGGTCTTGAGGGGGGCCCAGCTGATTTTGTATCACGGGGCGGCTGTAGTTTCAGCCTTTGCTGTCCTGGTAGCAGGAATTTTAATAAGCGTTTTCACTGACCGTGGCTGAAATGCAATCACCCCAGTCCACAAACTAGCAGTGACAACGGCATGCCACACAGGAAGCATGGGAAGTGACCCTGGTCACCGGGACAGTGGTTTTGCTCTCAACTAAGTGTGGGGAGCATACCAGTGATGTGCGTTTAGTTATTCTGAGAGTTGGCGTGACCTGCTGCTTTACTGAAGATCAGGAAAAGCGCTATAATGTCAAGTGAACTCTTCTCCCAAACGTTAACTCTGTCATGGTTTTTAAATCTGCAGATTTGGTTTTCCTGGCTCGAAGTGTTCTTTATGCTGTCAGTCAGTATCTTTTGTCTTCCAGGAAAGCAGGTCCTCTAACATTAACCGCTGGTCACGTTGTCTTTTTGTTTCTCTGTTATGTGTTCAGTCTTGTTGGCGAGTTTGTACGAAGTGCCGTCTAGTCCAGTCCCAGGTAGTGCTGTGTAAGCCTTTTTTTTGCGGTACGCGGGCCTCTCACTGTTGTGGCCTCTCCCGTTGTGGAGCACAGGCTCCGGACGCGCGGGCGCAGCGGCCGTGGCTCACGGGCCCAGCCGCTCCGCGGCATGTGGGATCTTCCCGGACCAGGGCACGAACCCGTGTCCCCTGCA
>NW_006789467.1:2643792-2656857 GCF_000442215.2 Lipotes vexillifer | reverse complement strand
GGGCACGAACCCGTGTCCCCTGCATCGGCAGGCGGACTCTCAACCACTGCGCCACCAGGGAGCCCCCGTGTAAGCTTTTATAAAACAAACACTTTCAAATGCGAGCTCGTACTATTTCTACCTATATGATACTTGTAGCTTTACTGCCTTTTAAATTTTTGTTAAACTTTTAATTAAGAAAGAAATCTGTGTTCTCTCCTGCAGCTCAGCCCCCAGATGCCAGCAGGTGTGGCTGCACCTCTCGATGGAGAGTTTTAGAGCCTTTTATAGGGAATTGGACCAACCCAAATAGGAAATCCTAAAAGGAATGACTGACATTGGGCTTCCCCAACACAAAGCCCACTCGATGACCTGGAGAGCAGTGTTCCCCTGGGCCATCTCCCGCCCCTGCCCTGGGGAGGCAAGCAGGCAGAGCTGGCACAGACCAGTCAGAGGAGACAGCGGCTGCAAGGTTCAGGGTGAGCACCAAATATTGTCACCATGCTACAGAATAGGATGCTGTGGGATAAAACACCCAGGAAAGTTGTGAGGTGAAATTCATATAATATAAAATTAACCTTTTAAAGTGTATAAATCAGTAGCATTTAGTACATTTAGTGATTTTTGGGTTTTTTTTAAATTATTATACCATCGTGGTGTGAAGTGTCTCACTGTCATTTTAGTTTGCAGTTCTAATGCACATTACTAATGACATCATTATTGCATAGGTTTACTGGCCATCTGTGTATCTTCTTTGGAGAAATGTGCCCATGTTTACATTGAGTTGTTTGTTGCAAGAGTTTTTAATACACTCTGGATGCTGGGTCCTTATCAGATGGGTGGTTTGCAGTATTCTCCACCCCCAATTCTGTAGCCCATCTTTTCACTTTCTCAATAGTGTCTGCTCTATGAACAAAAAGGTTTTAATTTTGATGAAGCCCAATTTATCTGCTTTCATTTTTGTTGTCATATCTAAAAATCCATTGCCATACTGTCAGAAAAAAAATTAAGAAGAGACTGTGTTTCCAGTGTGACTTGTAAGGAGCTTGGAAGTCATCACCCTGTCCTCAAAAAAAAGAGCAGCATGCCTTCATTTCTATTCTGCCACCAAACTGGGGTGGGGGGTGGGGTTTCACGCCAACAACCAATTCTCCAAATCTTCCAACACCAGCAGGATGTGCAGTGGTTCCATTCAACTGTGACGCTAACCATGTGTCAGACCCCATGGGTTAAGGGCTCAGTCCCATGAGACTGCCACCCATACTTTTGACTGTCTGTCTATAGATTGGGGTTCTTGTGACCCTCTCCTTGTTCAGTAGTTTGCTACAACAGCTTACAGGGACTCACTCAGGAAAACACTTCCCATAGGATTACTTGTTTGTTACAAAAGATACAACTCAGGAAGAGCCACATGGAAGAGATGCACAGGGTCAAGTACAGGGGTGATGGTGCTCAGGTGGTCTTTCTGATGAGCAGCCGCCCTCCTGAAACTACGTAGGTGCCCCCCATGAGTCACGTTATTAGCATTAAACCCTAAACCTGAAACTTCTCTACAAAAGAGTCCATTTGTAAAATGGGCACAGGATCTGCATTGACATTTCTCCAAAGATGATGTACAAATTGCCAATAAACAAACACATGAAAAGATGCTTAACATCTTAGCCATTAGACAAACGCAAAAGAAAACTCAAAGGAGATACCACTACATATGCACTAAGTGGCTGTAATAAACACAGATACAAGCATTGGCGTAGGTGGGGAGAAACGGGAACCCTCATACATTACTGGTAGGAATGTCAGATGGTGCTGCCACTGTGGAAAACAATTTCACAGTTCCAGAAAAAGTGAAACACAGAGTTACCACGTGACTGAGCAGCTGTACTCCTGGGTATGTACCCAGAGAACTGAAAACATGTCCACACAGAAACCTCTACATGAATGTTCCCGGCAGCATTATTCAGGACAGCCAAAAACTGTTTAATATTGAAAATGCCCAGTTTTCAATACAAAATTACTATGCACGCAAAGAATCAAGAATGTATGGCCACTTACCAGGAAGAAAAGATTAATAGACACTATCCCCGAATGAATATGCCCAGACAGGGACAAAGAAGTAAAGGAACTAGGAGCAAAATCTCAACAGAGAGAGAAAGTACAGGAACCAAACAAATCCTGGAGCTGAATAATACGAAACCTGAAATGAAAATGTCACTGCAGGGGTTCTGCGGCAGATTGGGGCAGGCAGAAGAAAGCTGGGGAATTTGAAGGAAGGACTGATCTGACACCAACTGGGTGTTTACAACTCAGCTCAAGTCTGCCACTAACTAACTGGAGTCGACATCAGGTCCCACAAGTTAAAGAACCACGTCTCCAAAAAGACTGCCCTTCAGATGCCAGCCACGAGTGGGGTCCCCAGGCCAGCCACAAATAGCCAATAAGCACAAGAAAAGATGCTCCACATCATTAGCCATTTAGGAAATGCACATTAAAACCACAATGAGATGGCACCTCACACCTATTATGATGCCTATAATCAAAGTAAAATTTTAAGTGTTGGTAAGGGTGTGGAGAAATCTAGGACTCTTGTGCATTGCTGGTAAGAATGTAAAGTGGTGCAAGCTACTGTGAAAAATTGTTTGGCGGTTCCTCAAAAACTTAAACAGAAATACCGTACTATCCAGCAATTCCACTAGGTCACACCCAAAGGAATTAAAAGCAGGGACTCAAACAGATACTTGTACACCAGTGTTCGTCACAGCATTACTCATGATAGGTGATGGAAACAACCCGTGTCCATCACAAATGAATGGATTTATATATATACAAAGGAATATTGTTCAGCTATAAAAAGAGTGAAATTCTGACACATGCTACCACAGGGATGAATCTTGAGAACATTATGCTAAGTGAAGTAAGCCAGATACAAGAGGACAAAAATTGTAGGATTCCGCTTGCATGAGGTACCTGGAGTAGGGAAATTCATAGACACAGAAAGAATTAAAGTTACCAGGGATTGGGGGAGGGGGAAATGGGGAGTTATTATTTAATGGGTACAGGGTTTCTGTTTGGGATGATGAAAAAGATCTGGAAATGGACAGTGGTGACAACTGAACAACATTTTGAATGTACTTAATGCCAATGAAATCTACACTTAAAGATTATGAAAATGACAACTTTTATGCTATATAGTAGTACAACAGAAAGGATGAAAGGCAGAAAAATTAATGCTAATATATCAATATGTACTGCTGTTCTTAGAAAAAGGAACAGAAGTATTGAAACAAGTAATGGCATGAAGTCTGACACTTTAATGGGTACTCTGTACCTAAAAAACAAACAAAAATCAATACTAAGATAGATAGAGCCTGATGACAATTCTGTTCTCGGATGACAAGTAATGTCTAGATCTTTAGGAAGAAAGCAAATCACCTACAAAAAGCAGAGAAAAAAATCAGGTGGTTTCGCAATTTCTTCTACGTAGCTGCATTAATTTCTGGCGGACACTACAGCAATGTCTATAAAGTTCTGAAGAAAAATGTGACCCAGGACCATCTGTGCCTCAGATGCTCAATAAAGCCAACAAACACATAAATATCCTCAAGCATGTAACACCTCAGCAGATATAGCACCCCTGGCTATTTAAAAAACAAAACAAAACTGCTTGCATTCAAAATAATTCAGGAATTAGACTCTTTGGTAGAAGGACTGGCAATATGGAACTAAGAAAGGAAGGCTTAAGAACAGTGTGAGTTGTGATCACAGAACAGAATGTAAATGTAAAAATAATGTTTTTTAAAACATCAGGAGGTAGGGAATGCAGAGGTGGGATAAAGCATAAATTATGTTTTCATATCAGTAAATCCTATGGAAGGTTGAAAGGTGGGGTCTAAACGAGCTTCAACTTCTCCCCACCCCCCACCCCCCCGGCCCCGGTACGCGGGCCTCTCACTGCTGCGGCCTCTCCCGCTGCGGAGCACAGGCTCCGGACGCACAGGCCCAGCCGCTCCATGGCATGTGGGATCCTCCCAGACCGGGGTACGAAACCATGTCCCCTGCATCGGCAGGCGGACTCAACCACTGCGCCACCAGGGAAAGCCCCTTCAACTTCTTTTTTTAAATAACTCTTTTTTACACTAAGATATTTTAATTAAATACTGTCTCATTATGAAACCTCACTTGAAATTCAGCAATTCAGTTTCACTTTAGTCTTTCATTGAATTTAAGAGTAAATTTAATTGCATTAAAAAATAGTACTCTAGATAATCCCACTGTTACCAGCTTATTTACTTTCTATCCTCACGTGTATGTATGTATGAGAGAGATCTGGAATGACATCCACCGAATGTCACAAGTAGTGTTATCTCTGAGAGGAGGAACCTGGAATTATTTTATTCCTCTTTGCTTTGTATAATTCTGTATTACTTAAATTTTTAAGACTAATGTCATTTTTACAAAACAACAGTTATTTCTTTACAAAGAACTGGCCCCTTCACGTACTAAGGCCATGAAATATTCAAGAACTTTTCAGGTCAGCAGAGACAAGGACCCCACCAGACACCTCTACCTCCGCTGACCCCCAGCAGGGGCCCACAGACTGTCTGGAGAAGATCCCTGGACACTCTGAAAGCCAGACTGTCACAGTGTGATCTCAGATTCCTCTTTTTAAAAGTGTGTATGACAGAGAGGTTCCCAAACTTTCCTGGTTAATGGCACCGTTAGTGCCTTAGCAATATGTTTTTCATGGCACCCTGTGGCCAAAAGACATACCTATTCATTAATTAGTTAAGTTGATAGTTACTCATAGCCTAACAATTTAGTAGCTATTTTAAAAATAATACACATAAATGGAAAAAAATAATTCTTAAGTGGACGCCTGCACCTGCTGGGCACTGAACAACTTCTCAGGCCCTGAGGTCAGGTTGGACGCTGCTACCCTCATTGCCTTTTTCACGCTGACTTTCACACAACTGCTGAGATAAGTTTTGCAAAGATACGTCGACATCATTAGAAAAATACATGATGCGTTCTAATGTTAGAGCTGTGAAATGCCTTCAGCTGATAGCTTGCGTGGTGTATGACAGGCATTAAGCCTCATTCTGTTTCCCTTGAAATTTTAAAATACTCTGAAATGTGCCTGTGGATTCACTGCTATCCCCACAGCACCTTGGCCCAGAGTTTGGGAACCAAACCGTGAGTACATATAAGAAAAACGTCTGAAAGTATACAGCACATTAGCAGAGGATACTTCTGAGTGATGGTATTACAGATAGTTTTTACTTCTCTATACTTCTCTGTGTTTGCTGGGAAAAAAATTATGCATTACTTTTACAATCAGGACAAGCCAACAATTAGGCAGCCACCAGATTCCCAAACATTATAAATTAAAGCAATATCAGGAGTTCCATATGATCCAGCGATCTCACTCCTGGACATATATCCGGAAAAGATGAAAACTCTAATTTGAAAAGACACATGCACCCCAATGTTCATAATGGCACTATTCACAATAGCCAAGACATGGAAGCAACCTAAATGTCCATCGACAGATGAATGGATAAAGAGGATGTGGTATATATATACAATGGAGTATTAGCCATAAAAAAGAATGAAATGAAATAATGCCATTTGCAGCAACATGGATGGACCTAGAGATTATCATACTAAGTGAAGTTAGAGAAAGAAAAACAAATACCATGTGATATCACTCACATGTGGAATCTAAAAAGAATGATACAAATGAACTTATTTACAAAACAAACAGACTCACAGACATAGCAAACAAACGGTTACCAAAGGGGAAAAGGGGGCAGGGATAAATTACAAATTTGGGATTAACAGATACACACTACTATATATAAAGTAGATAAATCAACAAGGACCTACTGTATAGCACAGGAAACTATACTCAATATATTGTAATGACCTATAATGAAAATTTATCAGTTATAATGTACATATATATATATAAAACTGAAACACTTTGCTGTACATCTGAAAGTAACACGACATTGTAAATCAACTGTACTCAAAAAAAAAAGGCCATATCAAGTGTCATCAAGTATGTGAAATAACAGGAACTCGTATACACTAGTAGTGAGACTGTTAACTTGTAGAACCACTCTGGTTTTTAAAAAAATTTAAAAAATTTTTTTAGGGCTTCCCTGGTGGCACAGTGGTCAAGAATCCGCCTGCCAATGCAGGGGACACAGGTATGAGCCCTGGTCCAGGAAGATCCCACGTGCCGTGGAGCAACTAAGCCCGAGCACCACAACTACTGAGCCTGCGCTCTAGAGCCCACGAGCCACAACTACTGAAGCCCACACATCTAGAGCCCGTGCTCCACAAGAGGAGCCACTGAAATGAGAAGCCCACACACCACAACGAAGAGTAGCCCTTGCTCGCCACAACTAGAGAAAGATGGCGCACAGCAACAAAGACCCAACGCAGCCAAAAATAAATAAAATCAATTAAAGAAAAAATTAAAAAATAATTTTTTTTGGCCACGCCACGTGGCATGTGGCGTCCTAGTTCTCCCATCAGGGACTGAACCTGTGCCCCCTGCATTGGAAGCGTGGAGTCAACCACTGGACCACCAGGGAAGTCCCATGTACAATCACTTTGGAAGACAGTTTGTATTATCTGGTAAAATTGAAGATAAATAAATAAAGCCTATGATTAATTCTATTACTAGGTGTACTCTAGAGAAAACTGTTCACATGTGTGTGATGGTACCTGTACAGGAATATTCACTGCAGCACTGTTTGTAATAGCCCCAAATAGAAACCACTCAAAAGCTTGTCTAAGGTAGAACAGATACGTGTGGTGTCTGCATTCAATGGGATCCTACACAAAAGGGGACATGAATGAGTTACAGATCCATGCACTGACACGGGTGAATTTCACAAACGTAAACCTAAGTTAAAGAAACAAGGAACCAAAGGCATATGTAAGAATGGCTCCGTTCAGAAAAGAGGAATGAACGTGAAAAACCAAAATACAAAATAGGTTGTTTATGAAAACATTTATAGGTGACAAAACCAAGAAGAAAAAAGGAAGTGTGAGGTGGGTTGGTCCAGGAAAGGGAAGGAAGTAATGGGTCATAGGACTCATTCATAAACATTCCACATGTTTTCCATATCCTTTGCCCATTTTTTTCTATTAGGCTGTTGGTCATTTTTTTCTTGATTTTTAGAAGCTCTTAATGTGAGGGAAATGTCCGTATACAGGGGCTTATCCACTAATAAATATGGCTTCACCGGGGTCCTGGAATCCAACCCGCTTCAGATGAATGACTGTTGCTTTGGGTGAGGAGACAGAAGTGGAAAAGGGCGGGAGATTTCGCCTCCTCTTATGTCTCAGATATGGTTCAAGAAGCAGTAATTATATGCTGTTTTCAAATAACAGTTAGGGGCTCCCCTGGCGGTCCAATGGCTAAGACTCTGTGCTCCCAATGCAGGGGGCCTGGGTTCGATCCCTGATCAGGGAGCTAGATCCCACATGCATGCCACAACTAAAGATCCCACACGACACAACTAAGAGCTGGCGCAGCCTAAGTAAATATTTAAAACAAACACAAATGAAGAAGGAGCGTTAACAACTTAAAGGTTTAAAAACTAGATCAAGGTGCAGACTAAGCACCTATATCAGTCTTCCTCTTGCTTCAAATACCATTAGTGAACTAGACATTTTGAGGAATTCCTAGCTGATGAAAAGCTGATGGAGTCAGACTGACAGAAAACTAAAGTAGGAGAAGCCAGAGCCCAAATTATAGAAGGTTTACTATAAAACAGCAGTTTCCAACCAAAGGCCAGAGGATCACCAAGCCAAGTGAAATGCAAACAGCAGCAGAGGTCTCTGGGCCACCCTCAGGATAAGGGATGTTAAGTCCCATCCGGAGGAGCTGGCGCGACCAGGCCCCTCTCCTTCCTCAGGATACGGAGTTGGTGGCAGCTGCCACGACTTTCTCAACAGAGCACACACTCCACCCAAGGGGCTGGCAGGCTAAGTGCCAGCATCTGGGAATGGAGCGGAGCAGAGCTCAGGGGACTGGAAATTCACAGAAGCTGCCAGCACTCGGGCTCTGCAGCCTGCCCGGTGCAGTCACACAGGTAGGACGTGTGAGGTGCACACGCTGAAGGAGACAGACAAGAACCCCATGATTTACGCTTGACAAGATCACCTACCCAGAAAATACAGAGAAGCTGAGAAATTACTGGAGCAAATCAGAGGTTTCAGAAAACCTGTAAGAGACCAGGTCAACTTTCAAACCAACAGCTTTCCTATATGTCATCAGTTACCAATTAGAACTTGGTTAAAGATCACATTCAAAGTAGCAAAAACAAACACACCTGCAGAAAATCTAAATACCTATTAATAAGGCCTGGCGGGAAGCAGGCAAAACGCCCGGGAAGACATGAGTATTGATGCTGGTCTCCCCTCAGCAGGAGGAGCAGCTGCCCTACCTTTCCTCGGTTCCTCCCCCAGCGCCCCTGACTCTGAAGCCAGGCCTGTGTGCTCAGTTCCCTGTCCCCAAGGTCAAAGGCAGCAGGAGCCAGCAGGCGCCCCCATCCCTCCCAGCCCGCCTTCCACCTCCTCCCTGACAGCTGCCCTGTAGGCGTGCGGCGGCTCCAGCGGCCCCGGGGGTAAATGGATCTAAGGAGGGCCGCACACATCTGCTACCGCTTCTGCTCCTGGGCTGAACCCTGACTGACACAGTACATTTCTAAGGTCAAGCCTCAAGGAAAACACTGAATTCTACCGCTGGGGCAGAAGCGTGCTCTCAGCAAAATAGGTGGCTGCTGATTGGTAGAGCCAGAAATGGATTTTCGAAAAATTACTGAAAATTTTGCTGTCTCGATGAGTCTCATCAAGTGTTCCAGAATTATAAATGTCAATATTCTAAACTTCATAGCCTATGTAGAATTACCTGAAATGTTAGCTTCTTTTCACCCAATTTTCTTTTTTTTATCTCAGTACAGTCAGTAAGTAAACAGTAAGATTCATCCAGAATTAGGTACTTGCACTCAGAATAACAATCAAAATACTGACCCCATCTTAACTCTGTGTCTTTAAACGAGTTCCTTACTTTTCTCCATTTGCTCGACTGTAAAATGTGGACAATATATTCCCTACCTCATAGAATTATAGGGACTATACATGAGATGATCATGAAAAGCTGTTTAGCAAAATGCTTACTACAAAGCAAAAATAAATGTTAGCAATTATTATTTTGGTCATTCGTTACTAAAAACGTATTTTTATTTTTTATTTTATTTTTATTTTTTTGCGGTACATGGGCCTCTCACTGCTGTGGCCTCTCCCTCTGCGGAGCACAGGCTCCGGACGCGCAGGCCCAGCGGCCATGGCTCACGGGCCCAGCCGCTCCGCGGCATGTGGGATCTTCGCGGATCGGGGCACGAACCCGCGTCACCTGCATCGGCAGGCGGACTCTCAACCACTGCGCCACCAGGGAAGCCCTAAAAACGTATTTTTAAAATGGACAAATGTTTGAGGTCTGGTGTCCCTGGGGCAGAACAGGCAAAATGCACATCCACACCCCCCAGAGCTTACGTGGGTGTCTGTGAACACTAGTTTTATAGGCGAGCAAAGAGGAGATTCCCCAAGGGTGTGAGACATACCACAAGTTCCCTTCTACTCCTAGTTTGTTGAGTGTTTTATCATAAAAAGGTGTTGAATTTTGTCAAGTGTGTTTTCTGCATCAGTGAAGATGATTGTATGGGGTTTTTCCTCTTCGTTCTATTAATGCAGGGGTGTGTGTGTGTGTGTGTGTGTGTGTGTGTGTATGTATTTTTTTCTTTATCCCAGAGACCCTGAGAGCCTCTCCCTTTACTTAGTGGTTCTTAATCTGCAAGCCAACAACCTTGGAAAGGTCATTTCAAGGTTGGGTTTCCAGGCACTTCCTGAGCCTCCCAAGTTTTTTTTTTTTTTTGCGTTACGCGGGCCTCTCACTGTTGTGGCCGTTCCCGTTGCGGAGCACAGGCTGCGGATGCACAGGCTCAGCGGCCATGGCTCATGGGCCCAGCCACTCCGCAGCATGTGGGATCTTCCTGCACCGGGGCACGAACCCGTGTCCCCTGCATCGGCAGGCAGACTCTCAACCACTGCACCACGAGGGAAGCCCCCTCTTTTTCGATTTTTTTAAAAAAAAATTAATTTTTTTTGCCCGCGCTGTATAGCATGTGGGATCTTAGTTCCCCGACCAGAGAGAGAACCCAAGCCCCCTGCAATGGAAGCGTGGAGTCTTAACCTCTGGACCACCAGGGAAGTCCCTAATGTGATATATTATATCAATTAATTTTTGTATGTTGCATTTCTGAGATAAATCTCACTTGGTAAATGGTGTATATGCTATCAACATGCTACTGGATTGAGTTGGCTAGTATTCTGTTGAGGACTTTTGCATCAATATTCATAAGGAATATTGGTCTCTAGTTTTCTTGTGATGTCTTTGTCTGGTTTTGATATCACGGTAATATGCTGGCTTCATAGAATTAGTTAGGAAGGATGCCATCCTCTTCCATTCTTTTCAAAGACTTTGAGAACGACTGCTGTTAATTCTTTAAATGTTTGGCAGAATTCACCAGTGAAACAATCTGGTCCTTTTTTCTTTTCTTTTTTTTAATGGGAGGTTTGTTTTATTACTGATTCAGTCTCTTTAATTGTTATAAGTCCTTTCAGATTTTCTATTTCTTCTTGAATTAGTTTTGGTAGTTGATCTGTTCTAGGAATTCTTCCATTTTATCTAGGCTATCTAATTTGTTGGTGTATAATTATTCATAGTATTCTTTTACAATCCTTTTTATTTCTATAAGGTCAATAGCAATGTCCCTACTTTCATATCTGATTTTATTGTGTATTTTCTCTTTTTTTCATATTCAGTCTAGCTAGAGGTTTGCCAATTTTCTTATCTTTTCAAAGAAACAACTTTTGGTTTTGTTGATTCTAGTTTTTCTGTTCTCTATTTGTCTATCTTGGCTCTAGCCTTTATTATTTCCTTCCTTCTGCTGGCTTTGAATTTAGTTTGCTTTTCCTTTTCTAGTTCCTTGAGGTGTAAAGTTAAGCTGTTGATTTAAGATATTTCGTCTTTTTAATAAAGATATTTACAGCTATAAAGATCTCTCTGAGAACTGCTTTCATGGCTTTCATGCCGTAAGTCCTGGTGTGTTGTTTAATTTGTCTCAAACTATTTTCTAATTTCCCTTGTGTCTACTTCTTTGGACCATTGGTTGTTTAAGGCTGTGTTGTTTAATTTCCACATATTTTTGAATTTTCAAGTTTTCCTTGTTACTGATTTCTAGGTTCATTTCATTGTTGTCAGGGAAGATACTTTGTATGATTTCAGTCTATTTAACTAAGAATTGTTTGGGGCTTCCCTGGTGACACAGTGGTTAAGAATCTGCCTGCCATGGGTTTGAGCCCTGGTCCAGGAAGATCCCGCAGGCCGCGGAGCAACTAAGCCTGTGCGCCACAACTACTGAAGCCTGAGCACCTAGAGCCCGTGCTCCACAACAAGAGAAGCCACCATGATGAGAAGCCTGCGCACCGCAACAAAGAGTAGCCTCCACTTGCCACAACTAGAGAAAGCCCACGCACAGCCACAAAGACCCAACACAGCCAAAGATAAATAAATACAATAAAAATAAAAAAGGAATTGTTTTAAGGCCTAACTTATGGTCTATCCAGGAGAATATTCTATGTGAACTTGAGAAGAGTGTATACTCTGCCATTGTTGGGTGAAGGACTGATGTGTCTGTCAGCTTTAGAGTGTTGTTCAAATCCTCTATTTCCTTACTGACCTTCTGTTTAGCTGTCCCATCCATTATAGAAAGTGAGGTATTGCAGTCCCCAAGTATTATTGTAGAACTGTTTATTTCTTTCTCCAGTGATGCTAATTTTGATCAGGCGCTGTTGCTGGGTGAGTATATGTTTACAGTTGTTTTACCCCCTGACGGATTGACCTTTATCAACATATAGTGTCCTCACTGACTCCTGTACCAGCGTGACCTAAAGTCTATTTTGTCTGATGCTAGTGTAGCCACTCCAGTTCTCTTTTGGTTGCAATTTGCACGGAATATCTTTTTCCATCCTTTCACTTTCAACCTATTTGTCTTTGTACCTAGAGTTTCCTATAGGCTGCATATAGTTGGATCATGTTTCTTTATCCATTCTGCAAATCGCTGCCTTTTAATTGGACAGTTTAATCTATTTACATGTAAACTAATTACTGATAATAAAGGACTTCTGTTATTTTACTATTTGTTTCCCATATGCCGTGTGTCTTTCTTGTCCCTCAGTTCATCCATTACTGCCTTCTTTTGTGTTGGACTAATTTTTTTTCATATACTGTTTGATTCCCTCTTCATTTTCTTTTTTTGTATATTTTTTAGTTTTTTCTTGTGGCTACACTGGGGCTTACAATTAACACATTAAATTTATAACAATCTAGTTTGAATTAATACCAACTTAGTTGTTTAAAATTAATTAATTAATTAATTTTACTTTTGGCTGCATTGGGTCATTGCTGCGCGTGGGCTTTCTCTAGTTGCGGCGAGTGGGGGCTACTCTTCGTTGTGGTGTGTGGGCTTCTCTTTGTGGTGGCTTCTTTTGTTGTGGAGCATGGGCTCTAGGCACATGAGCTTCAGTAGTTGTGGCACACGGGCTCAGTAGTTGTGGCTCACGGGCTCTAGAGCACAGGCTCAGTAGTTGTGGCTCACAGGCTTAGCTGCTCCGCAGCATGTGGGATCTTCCCGGACCAGGGCTCGAACCCGTGTGCCCTGCATTGGCAGGCGGATTCTTAACCACTGTGACACCAGGGAAGCCCCCAATTTAGTTTTTATCTCATTTTACTGTGCTTTGCAGATATTGTGTTTTTTTTACAAATTGAAGGTTTGTGCCAACCCTGCATCGAGCAAGCCTATTGGCGCCATTGTTCCAACAGCATTTGCTCGCTTGGCGTCTCTGCGTCACATTTTAGTAATTCTTGCAATATTTCAAACTTTTTTATAATTATTATATTTGTTATGGTGATCTCTGACCAGTGATCTTTTTTTTTTTTTTTTTTTTTTT
>NW_006789467.1:2627240-2643634 GCF_000442215.2 Lipotes vexillifer | reverse complement strand
CTCCCGTTGCGGAGCACAGGCTCCGGACGCGCAGGCTCAGCGGCCATGGCGCACGGGCCCAGCTGCTCTGCGGCATGTGGGGTCTTCCCGGACCGGGGCACGACCCCGTGCCCCCTGCATCGGCAGGCGGACTCTCAACCACTGCGCCACCAGGGAAGCCCTGACCAGTGATCTTTGATAGTACTATTGTAATTGTTTTGGCATTTTTTAGCAATAAAGTATTTTTAAATTAAGGTGTACATAGTTTTTCTTAGACATAATGCTGTAGCATACTTAATTAGACTACAGTAGTGTAAACATAACTTTTATATGCACTGGGAAACCAAAAAATTTCATGTGAGACTCACTTGTTAAGAAACCTACTTTATCGTGGTGGTCAGGAACTGAACCTGCAGTGTGTCCAACATATGGCTATATACAAAAACTCTGCTCCTAAATAGATCTGAGTCCCTCCCTTTATGTTATTGTCACAAATTAAATCTTTATATATTGTGTGCCTATTATGTTTATAATTATAACCTTTTTTGGGGGGGCTCCACCGTGTGGCTTCTGAGATTTTAGTTCCCTGACCAGGGATCAAACCAGGGCCCTGGGGAGAGGAAGCACAGAGTCCTAACCACTGGACTGCCAGGGAATTCCCTATAATTATAATTTTATATTTATCTTTTAAATTATATAGAACAAAGGGAGAGACAAATATAAAAATAATACTGGCTTTTATATTTGACTATGTAGTTACTTTTATCAGTGATTTTCATTTCTTCACATTGCTTTGTATTATTACCTAAGGCCCCTTCATTTCAACCTAAAAGACTCCCCTTTGCATTTCTTATAGTGCAGGCCTACTAGTGACACATTTTCTCAGCTCTTGTTTATCTGGGAGTGTTTTAATATTCCTGTCCTCTGCATAGTTCTGCCAAATAAAGGATTTCTGGTTGACAGTTTTTTCTTTCCGAACTTTAAATCTGTCATTCCCCCGTCTTCTGGCCTCCATGGTACTTGATGGGAAAGTGGCTGTCAGTCTTACTGAGGACTCCCTTCTGCATGATGAGTCACTTCTTTCCTGCTTTCAAAATTCTCTGTTTGTCTTTGTCTTTGTACAACTTGATTATAACACGTCTCAGGGTGGATCTTTTTGAATTTATCTTGCTTTGAGCTAACTGAAGTTACTGGATTTGTAGATCCAAGCATTTCATCGACTTGGGGAAGTTTCTGACCTTCAAATATTCCTTCTGCTCCTTTTATCCTCTTCTGGCACTCCCATTATGAATATGTTGCTACACTGGATGGTGTCTTATAGGTCTTTAGGCTCTGCTTATTTTTGTTCAATCCTTTTTTTCCTTTCTGCTCCTCATACTGGATAATCTCAAGTGACCTATTCTGATATAATAAAGAGTATATCTGGATTCTGACCCTCAGTTCCTGGCACAGAGCTTTAAAAACGCTTGGACTTGCTTGAGTGATAGGAGTGTTTGTAGCATGAGGTGACACATGCAGGGGCCCTCAGATAGCTGCAGGATGGGGGCTGGTCACTAAAAACCCAACCACACATGTAGAGGGTTGGAAATTTCAGCCTCACCTCCCTGATCTCCCCGAGAGAGGCTAGAGAGTGAGTTCAATCACATGGCCAATGGTGTAATCAATCATATCTATGTATCAATAATAAAACTCCATATAAAAATTCTGGACTGTAAAACCCAGGGGAGCTTCCTGCTTGATGAACACTTGATATGCTGGGAGGGTGATGGGCCCAGACCCCGAGAGGAGAGGGCCTGGAAGCTCTGCATCATCTCTGGCCCCCAGACCTTGCCTTACTTACTATATCCGGTGTTCCTCAGTTGTTTCTTTTATAAAATTCATAATCATAAGTATAGCATTTTCAGTGTGTTCTGTGACACACTCTAGCCAAGTACAGAATGGAGGAGGCTATGGGAAATGCCGAATTTATAGTCTAGTCAGCTGGGCAGAAGTGTGGGTATCCTGGCATCCCACTTGTGGCTGGTACCTGAAGGGAGTGCAGTCTGCTGAGGACACTGCCCTTCAGCTTGTGGCATCTGATGCTCCTAACTTGAGTTCAGAACTGAATTGAGTTGTAGACACACAGCTAGTGTCAGCAGAGTCCTATCTTCAAGTTCACTGATTCTTTCTTCTACCTATTCCAATTTGCTCCTAAAACCACCAAGTAATATTTTCATTTCAGATACAGTATTATTTAGGATTTCTATTTTGTTCCTATACGTCTTATTTCTTTGTTGGAATTCTCTATTTGTTGAGACATCATGCTCTTGGTTTCCTTTAGCTCTTTGAGCATTTTAAGACTGCTAATTTAGGGACTTCCATGGTGGCGCAGTGGTTTAAGACTCCGCACTCCCAATGCTAGGGGCCTGGGTTCAATCCCTGGCCAGGGAACTAGATCCCACATGCATGCTGCAACTAAGAGGTCGCATGCCACAACTAAGGAGGCTGTGTGCTGCAACTAAGGAGCCTGTGAGGCACAACTAAAGGAGGCACAACTAAGACCCAGTGCAACCAACCAACTAAATAAATAAATAGATAAATATTAAAAAAAAAAAAAGACAAAGTATTTCTCAGGAAAGTTCACTGTCTGGCTTCTTCAGGTACAGTGTGTATTAATCTTTTGTTCCTGTGAAGCGGCCATACATTTCTGATTTTTTGCATGCCTAGTAATTTTATATTAAAAATTGGGAATTTTGACTATTACCAATCTGGCAATTCTGGAGTCAGATACTTTCCACTCCCACTGCTTGATAAAGATTACTTTTTTTTTTTTTTTTACTTTTTAAAACTATTTTTGTTAGAACAGTATTCTTTATTGTGTATGGCCACTGAGTCTCTGTTCCATTACCTTAGTGGTCACCTAGTGATTTCACAGAAATCTCCTTGAGGAGTTTTTGGCTATTCTGAATAGTGCTTTTGGGAACATTCACGTAGTAGTTTCTGTGTGGATATGCGTTTTCGATTCTCTTGGGTATATACCCAGGAGTACAACTGCTGGGTCATGCGGTAACTCTACGCTTCACTTTTTGAAGAGCTGTGAAATTGTTTTCCACAGTGGCTGCACTATTTCTCCAAATCTAGGCCAACGCTTGTTGTCTTTACTGCCACCAAGTGTGTGTGGTATCTCCTTGTGTTTTCATTTGTATGAGTCAATGGCTAGTATATTGAGCATCCTCATGTGCTTACTGTCCATTTTTATATTATCCACTTTGTATTGTCCATTTTTATATTATCCTTGGAGGAATGCCAATGCAGACCCTTTGCGCATTTTAAAATCAGACTTAATTTTTAAAGCAGTTTTGGGTTTACAGAAAAATTTCACAGAAGTACATAGTTCCTATAAATGCTGCCCCTCACAGACCCACGCACAGATTCTATTATTAACATTGTGCATTAGAGTAATAAATTTGTTACAACTGATGAATGAACATTGCTACATTATTATTAACTAAAGTCCACAATTTACATTGGGGTTGACTCTTGGTATCATCTAGTTCAATGGGTTCTTTTGACAAATGTATTTCATGTACCTACCATGACAGTATCATACAGAGTTAGCTTCACTGCCCTAAAAATGCCTTTTGCTCATGGACTACTCTCTCCCCACACCCAACCCCCTGGCAGCCACTGATCTTTATTATGGTTTTGCCAACTCCAGCATGTCATATAGCTGGAATCACAGGATATGGAGCCTTTTCAGACTGGCTGCTCTCACTTAGGGATCCTCCAGGTCCTTTCACAGCTTGAGAGCTCTTTCTTTTTTTACCACTGAGTAAAATTCCTTTGTATGGATGTAGTACAGTTTGATTATCTAGTCACTGATTGAAGCACATCTGGTTGCTTCCAAGTTTGGGCAATTAAGGATAAAGCTGCTGCTGGGCTTCCCTGGTGGCGCAGTGGTTAAGAATCCACCTGCCAATGCAGGGGACACAGGTTTGAGCCCTCGTCTGGGAAGATCCCACATGCCGTGGAGCAACTAAGCCCGTGTGCCACAGCTACTGAGCCTGCGCTCTAGAGCCCACAATCCACAACTACTGAGCCTGTGTGCCTAGAGCCCATGCTCTGCATAAGAGAAGACACTGTAATGAGAAGCCTTTGCACTGCAATGAAGAGTAGCCCCCACTCGCTGCAGCTAGAGAAAGCCCATGTGCAGCAACGAAAACCCAATGCGGCCAAAAATAAATAAATAAAATAAATAAATTTTTTTAAAAAAGAATAAAGTTGCTAGGGACTTCCCTGGTGGTCCAGTGGATAAGACTCCGCACTCCCAATGCAGGGGGTCAGGTTCAATCCCTGGTCAGGGAACTAGATCTTGCATGCACGCCACAACTAAGAGTTCGTGTGCTGCAACTAGGAAGTCTGCATGCCACAACCAAGAAGTCCACATGCTGCAACTAAGATCCTGTGTGCTGCAACTGGGACTGAACACAGCCAAAATTGATTAAAAAAAAAAGAAATGATAAAGCTGCTATTAACATTTGTGTCCAAGGTTTATTATGTAAATGTAAGTTTTCAACTCATGTGGGTACATGAGGGCATCGTGAACACTGGACAATATTGTAAGCCTATGCTTACCTTTTTAAGAAACTGTCAAACTCTCCCGAAGTGGCTGTACCATTTTGGGCTCCTACCAACAATGTATGAGCGTTCCTGTTGTTCCACATCTCTGCAAGCATTGGGTGTTGTCAGCGTTCCAGATTTTGGCCATAGGTAAAATCTAATAGGTAGATTAGATTCTAATAGGCATACAGTGGAATCTCATTGTTGATTTAATCTGCAATTCCCTGATGACTTATGGTGTTGAGCATCTTTTCGTATGCTTATTTACCATCTATACTCTTTGATAAGGTAACTATTCAGATCTTTTGACCATTTTTTTTTTTTTTTTTCCCTTGCGTTATGCGGGCCTCTCACTGTTGTGGCCTCTCCCATTTGCGGAGCACAGGCTCCGGACGCGCAGGCTCAGTGGCCATGGCTCACGGGCCCAGCCGCTCCGCGGCATGTGGGATCTTCCCGAAACGGGGCACGAACCCGCGTCTTCTGCATCGGCAGGCGGACTCTCAAGCACTGCGCCACCAGGGAAGCCCTTTTGACCATTTTTTAATTGGGTTATTTTCATATTATTGAATTTAAAGTGCTCTTTCTGGGTGGAGTCAAGATGGTGGTGTGGGAAGACGCAGAGTTAGCGTCTCCCCACAACTAGGGTGCCTGCCAGCTGCTGGTGGGGGACTCTGACCCACAAGGAGACAGGAGGAACCCCAAGGTGAACCGGTAGCCAAGGCCTTCCCCCCCTCTTCTTTTTTACTATTGTGGTACTGTTGTATCTCCTGGTTGTGGACTCATCTATATTTTTATTTTATATTCTCCCTAACATATCTGTTAGTTTCCTAATTTTACTTTTTACTTTGTTATTGTGTGTGTGTTTTTTTTGCCGCCCCAGGCGGCTTGCAGGATCTTGTTTCACAAGCCTGGGGTCGGGCCGAAGCTCCTGCGGTAGGAGCTCTAAGTCCAAACCACTGGACTAACAGAGAACCTCAGACCCCAGGGAATATTCTTCGGAGTGAGGTCTCATGGAGTTCCTCATCTCAGCACCAAGACCCAGCTCTACCCACTAGCCTACAAACCCCAGAGTTGGAAACCTCAGGCCAAACAATCAGTAAGACAGGAAAACAATTCCACTCATTAAAAAAAAAAAAAAAAAAAATGAGATGGCAAAAAAGTATGTCACAGATGAAGGAGCAAGGTAAAAACCTACAAAACCAAATAAATGAAGAGGAAATAGGCAATCTCCCTGAAAAAGAATTCAGAGTAACGATAGTAAAGATAATCCAGAATCTCGGAAATAGAATGGAGGCACAGAGTGAGAAAATACAAGAAATGTTTAACAAAGATCTAGAAGAACTAAAGAACAAACAGAGATGAACAACATAATAACTGAAATGAAAAATGCACTAGAAGGAATCAATAACAGAATGGGGCAGAAGAATGAATAAGTGAGCTGCAAGAAAAAATGGTGGAAATACCTGCCGAGGAGCAGAATAAAGAAAAGAGAATGAAAAGAATTGAAGACAATCTCAGAGACCTCTGGGACAACACTAAACGCACCAACATTCGAATTATAGGGGTCCCAGAAGAAGAAGAGAAAAAGAAAGGGACTGAGAAAATACTGGAAGAGATTATAGTTGAAAACTTCCCTAACATGGGAAAGGAAATAGTCACTCAAGCCCAGGAAGCACAGAGAGTCCCATACAGGATAAACCCTAGGAAAAACACACCAAGACACATATTAATCAAACTAACAAAAATGAAATTCAAAGAAAAAATATTAAAAGCAGCAAGAGAAAAACAAAAAATAACACACAAAGGAATCCCCATAAGGTTATCAGCTGATTTTTCAGTGGAAACTCTGCAGGCCAGAAGGGAATGGCAGGACATACTTAAAGTGATGAAAGCGAAAAACCTACAACCAAAATTACTCTACCCAGCAAGGATCTCATTCAGATTCGATGGAGAAGTCAAAAGCTTTTCAGACAAGCAAAGGCTAAGAGAATTCAGCACCACCAAACCAGCTCTGCAACAAATGCTAAAGGAACTTCTCTAAGCGGGAAACACAAGACAAGAAAAAGACCCACAAGAACAAACCCAAAACAATTAAAATGGTAATAGGAACATACATGTCATTAATAACTTTGAATGTAAATGGATTAAATGCCCCAACTAAAAGACACAGACTGGCTGAATGGATACAAAAACAAGACCCATATATATGCTGTCTACAAGAGACTCACTTCAGACCTAGGGACACATACAGAATGAAAGTGAAGGGATGGAAAAAGATATTCCATGCAAATGGAAATCAAAAGAAAGCTGGAGTAGCAAAGCTCATATCAGAAAAAATAGACTTTAAAATAAAGACTTGGGGCTTCCCTGGTGGCGCAGTGGTTGAGAATCTGCCTGCCAATGCAGACGACACAGGTTCGAGCCCTGGTCTGGGAAGATCCCACATGCCATGGAGCGAATGGGCCCGTGAGCCACAATTACTGAGCCTGCACGTCTGGAGCCTGTGCTCCGCAACAACAGAGGCCGCGATAGTGAGAGGCCTGCGCACCGCGATGAAGAGTGACCCCCACTTGCCACAACTGGAGAAAGCCCATGCACAGAAATGAAGACCCAACACAGCCATAAATAAATAAATAAATACATACATTGTGTATTATTTAAAAAAATAAAAAAAATAAAAAAAAAAATAAAGACTGTTACAAAAGATAAGGAGGGACACTACATAATGATCAAAGGATCCATCCAAGAAGAAGATATAACAATTACAAATGTTTATGCACCCAACACAGGAGCACCTCAATACATAAGGCAAGTGCTAACAGCCATGAAAGGAGAAATTGACAGTAACACAATAAAAGTAGGGGACTTTTAACACCCCACTTACACCAACGGACAGATCATCCAAACAAAAAATAAATAAGGAAACACAAGCTTTAAATGACACAAGAGACCAGATAGACCTAATTGATATTTATAGAACATTCCACCCCAAAGTGGAAGAATACACTTTCTTCTCAAGTGCACATGGAACATTCTCCAGGATAGATAACAGCTTGGGTCACAAATCAAGCCTCAGAAAATTTAAGAAAATTGAAATTGTATCATGTATCTTTTCTGAGCACGACGCTATGAAATTGGAAATCAATTACAGGAAAAAAACTAAAAAAACACAAATACATGGAGGCTAAACAGTGCGCTACTAAATAACCAAGAGATCACTGAAAAAATCAAAGAAGAAATAAAAAAATACATAGAAACAAATGACAATGAAAACATGATGACCCAAAACCTATGGGATGCAGCAAAAAGAGTTCTAAGCAGGAAGTTTATAGCAATACAACCTCACGTCAAGAAACAAGAAAAATCTCAAATAAACAATCTAACCCTACACTTAAAACAAGTAGAGAAACAAGAACAAAGAAAACCCAAAGTCAGTAGAAGAAAAGAAATCATAAAGATCAGAGCAGAAATAAATGAAGTAGAAACTAAGAAAACAATAGCAAAGATCAATAAAACTAAAAGCTGGTTCTTTGAGAAGATGAACAAAATTGATAAACCCTTAGCCAGACTCATTAAGAAAAAAAGGGTGAGGATGCAAATCAATAAAATTAGAAATGCAAAAGGAGAAATCACAACTGACACTACAGAAATATGGAGGATCATAAGAGACTACTACAAACAACTATATGCCAATAAAATGAACAAGCACGAAGAAATGGACACATTCTTCAAAAGGTACAATTTTCCAAGACTGAACCAGGAAGAACTAGAAAATATAAACAGACCTATCACAAATAATGAAATTGAAACCATAATTAAAAATCTTCCAACAAACAAAAGTCCAGAACCAGATGGCTTCACAGGCGAATTCTAGCAAACATTTAGAGAAGAGCTAACACCTATCCTTCTCAAACTCTTCCAGAAAATTGCAGAGGGAGAAACACTCCCAAACTCATTCTATGAAGCCACCATCACCCTGATACCAAAACCAGAAAAAGATATCACAAAAAAAGAAAATTATAGACCAATACCACTGATGAACATAGATGCAAAAATCCTGAACAAAATACTAGCAAACAGAATCCAACAGCACATTAAAAGGACCATACACCATGATCAAGTGGGACTTATCCCAGGGATGCAAGGATTCTTCAGTATATGCAAATCAATCAATCAATGTGATACACCACATTAACAAATTAAGTAATAAAACCCATACGATCATCTCAATAGATGCATAAAAAGCTTTTGACAAAATTCAACACCCATTTATGATAAAAACTCTCTAGAAAACGGGCATGGAGGGAACCAACCTCAACATAATAAAGGCCATATATGACAAGCCCACAGCAAGGATCACACTCAATGGTGGAAAACTGAAAGCATTTCCACTAAGATCAGGAACAAGACAAGGATGTCCACTCTTGCCACTCTTATTCAACATAGTTTTGGAAGTCCTAGCCACGGCAATCAGAGAAGAAAAAGGAATACAAATTGGAAAAGAAGAAGTAAAACCGTCACTGTTTGCTGATGACATGATACTATACATAGAGAATCCTAAAGATGCCACCAGAAAACTACTAAAAGTAATCAATGAATTTGGTAAGGTTGCAGGATACAAAATTAATGCAGAGAAATCTCTGGCATTCCTATACACCAACAACAAAAAATCAGAAGGAGAAATTAAGGAAACACTCCCATTTACCACTGCAACAAAAAGAATAAAATACCTAGGAATAAACCTGCCTAAGGAGGTGAAAGACTTGTACTCAGAAAACTCTAAAACACTGATGATAGAAATAAAATATGACATAAACAGATGGAGAAATATACCGTGTTCCTGGATTGGAAGAATCAATATTGTGAAAATGACTATACTACCCAAAGCAATCTACAGATTCAGCACAATCCCTATCAAACTACCAATGGCATTCTTCACAGATTTAGAATAAAAAATTTTACAATTCGTATGGAAACACAAAACATCCCAAATAGCCAAGACAATCTTGAGAAAGAAAAACGGAGTTGGAGGAATCAGGCTCCCTGACTTCAAACTATACCACAAAGCTACAGTAATCAAGAGAGTATGGTACTGGCACAAAAGCAGAAATATAGAACAATGGTACAAGATACAATGCCCAGAGATAAACCCACACACATATGGGCACCTAATTTACGACAAAGGAGGCAAGAACATACAATGGAGAAAAGACAGCCTCTTCAATAAGTGGTGCTGGGAAAACTGGAAAGCTACATGTAAAGGAATGAAATTAGAACACTCCCGAACACCATACACAAAAATAAACTCCAAATGGATTCAAGACTATATTCAGACACTATAAAACTCTTAGAGGAAAACATAGGAAAAACACTCTTTGACATAAACCACAGCAAGATCTTTTTTGACCCACCTCCTAGAGTAACGGAAATAAAAACAAAAATAAACAAATGGGACTTAATTAAACTTCAAAGCTTTTGCACAGCAAAGGAAACTACAAGCAATACAAAAAGACAACCCTCAGAATGGGTGAAAATATTTGCAAATGAAATAACAAAGGATTAATCTCTAAAATATACAAACAGCTCATGGAGCTCAATATCAAAAAAAACAAACAATCCAGTTAAAAAATGGGCGGAAGACCTACAGGAAGACATACAGATGGTCAAGAGGCACATGAAAAGATGCTCAACATCACTAATTATTAGAGAAATGCAAATCAAAACTACAATGAGGTATCACCTCACGCCAGTCAGAATGGCCATTATCAAAAAATATAGGGCTTCCCTGGTCGCGCAGTGGTTGAGAATCTGCCTGCCAATGCAGAGGACACAGGTTCGAGCCCTGGTCTGGGAAGATCCCACATGCCGCGAAGCAACTAGGCCTGTGAGCCACAACTACTGAGCCTGCACGTCTGGAGCTTGTGCTCTGCAACAAGAGAGGCCGTGACAGTGAGAGGCCCACACACCGCGATGAAGAGTGGCCCCCGCTCGCCGCCAACTAGAGAAAGCTCTTGCACAGAAACGAAGACCCAACACAGCCAAAAATAATAAATAAATTAATTAAAAAATATATATATATATAGAAACAATAAGTGCTGGAATTCTATGGTGTGGTGAACTGGAGTCCTCCTGCACTGTTGGTGGGAATGCAAATTGATACAACCACTATGGAAAACAGTATGGAGGTTCCTTAAAAAACTAAAAATAGAACTACCATATGACCCAGCTATCCCACTACTGGGCATACCCTGAGAAAACCATAATTCAAAAACAGTCATGTACCACAATGTTCACTGCATCACTATTTACAATAGTTAGGACATGGAACCAACCTAAATGTCCATAGACAGATGAATGGATAAAGAAGACGTGGCACACATATAGAATGGAATATTACTCAGCCATAAAAAGAAACGAAATTGAGTTATTTTTAGTGAGGTGGATGGACCCAGAGTATGTCATACAGAGTAAAGTAAGTCAGAAAAAGAAAAACAAATGCTAACACATATATATGGAATCTAAAAAAAAAAAAAAAGTGGTACTGATGGACCTAGTAGCAGGGCAGGAATAAAGAGATAGACATAGAAAATAGACTTGAGGTCATGGGGTGGGAGGGTGAAGCTGGGGCAATGTGAGAGTAGCATCGATATACATACACTACCTAATGTAAAATAGATAGCTGGTGAGAAGCAGCAGCATAGCACAGGGAGATCGGTTTGGTGCTTTGTGATGACATAGAGGGGTGGGATAAGGAGGATGGGAGGGAGGCTCAAGAGGGAGGGGACATGGGGACATGTGTATGCATATGGCTGATTCGCTTTGTTGTGCAACAGAAACTAACACAGTACTACTGTGAAGTAATTATACTCCAATGAAGATCTATTAAAAAAAAAAAAAAGAAGCTTTAATACAGGAAAAAAAAATAAAGTGTTCTTTCTATTGTACAGTTTGGATACCAGTCCTTTTTTAGATACGTTTTGTAGAGATTTTTTCCTAGTCCCTATCTTATCTTTTCATCCTATTAACAGTGTTTTTTGCAGAGCAGAAATTTAAAACTTTAATGAAGTTCAACTATCAATTTGACAATGTCCTTACTGTCTATATAATCAGTCATAATTCCAATTATTATTTTAAAATTCTCTATGTCACAGAAATAATCAAATTTCCTTGTCAACTGCATCTTTTTTTTTAATCATCAAATCTCACCAAATCTTTCACCATGGCTATTTTTACATCTTTTGTCTTGCACAGACAGTTATTATTTTACCTTTGATTCTTCTCTGAAAGCATTTACAATCAATTACAGGGAAAAAAATGCTTCATCTTCAAGGAGATTCATGGAAAGGACCCTGACAAGTACTCCAGAATACAGGTTTTTGACAACTTTAAGATCATACTACTGAACTGGGTAAGAATGTTTAGAACTCTAATGAAGAAATTGATTCATAAAACTGCTAACCCAAGATATAGCAAAATAAGACTTAATTACATATGACTGAAATGAACTGATGCAGATGATTATAATTTTTGCACTTTGTGTTTGAAGCATTCTTGGTTCTTTAATGTTTTGTTTTCCAGATTTAAGAAAATCTTTTCTCTTTCTCTTAAGCTATCTATAACTTACCACAATTTAATAGATTATACTTTTTAAAATAAAAATTAAAACATGATCTTTTCTCTCTGCCTGATCCTTGCAGAACTCAGATACTCTTAGTTTCTCATTTTCATGGCAAAATACTTATTTGCATAGGCTCGATAAGAATCTGTTCTCCCTGTAACAGCACAAAATTGGAAACACTGGTTTATTACTGAGGCTTTGTCTGCATCATCCTATTTGACCTACATGTACATAGAATCAGATGTGATCAGACAGATTTAAGGAACTGATGTTGACTTTATGGAGCCAATGCTTATGAAGTCCCTTGAAACACTGGCCTGGTACCTTACTTACACTTGAGTAAGGATGGTCATTTTCCAGCTGGCCCAGGAACCTTAAGATACATTGGGGACCTCAAGAAGAGAGGAATTCACCCAAATCTGTAGGTACTGAAGGGGAAGTCTGATGGCAAATTCTTGGCTTGGCTTCCTAGACTTGAAAGACTTTTAAAGGTCCACTCTAGAATTCCTTATTAAAAGTTCCAACAAAGGTGACTTGAAAAGGACCTATATGATAAACCACTATTCTTGCTATGTTTATACGAATAATCAGGCCAGGATAAGACTAAACTTATTTTACAAACAAATTAGTCTTACTATAATGGCATTTGAGAAAAATAGGGTAACTATAGAGAGAAAAATATGTTTCAGTGGAAAACTATCACACACGCCTGTGGTTATTAGATATGCCCCTATTCGTTTTCTTTGAGGTTTTGTTATCTACCTGTAAACTGGACTGGATCCTGAATTATTCTAGTTTCCTCCAATATCTAGTTACAACTGCTCAAACTAACAATACCAAGTTTTGTCCCACCATTCTAACTTGGAATCAGTAAGAATTAAAACTATCCTTTTCCTGAAACACTATAAGCTAAAGCTGGATGACACGATATAAACTTCAGAGAAACCACCAGAACAGATCATGTGTGGACAACCTTCATGCCTGCCGTTCTGCAGGCCACTAAGGAAATTCACGGGAACACTCAATTCCATAAACAGAGACGTTCAAACTGCAAACCAGGAAATTCACCAAATTACAACTGCCATCCTCCTTCCACCATCTGAAGATACTCTGAGCTCAAATCCAGAAATCTTCTTGACTGGATGCCCTCTGGACTCAGAAACTAGGTTTCCAACTATGAATCTTTGTTTTTCTTTTGTTTCCTCAGAAACTCCTCTCATAAATGCCTGACTGCTCACACCACATAGAGACCTAACTTAGATGGACACGGACACCCCCCTGCACCACTGCCTCTCGAAACACACAGAAGAGTTTAACTGCACTGACTTATTCTCAAGATTACAACACTAGTTCGCTGAGCTATGAAACAAGGTACCTTAGCTTCTGGGCTGTGAGACTTCTTGTGGAAGTTTCAAAGTAGGAGTGGAGAGGAATGAAGGGTGGCAGAATATGCCACCCCCAAATATGCCACTTTAGCATAAGAATTATTTTGAACTAAAGGCACTTGAAAAAAACGGCAGATTTTTGTTGTTGTTGTTAGAAAGGTGGTTAGAAGAGCATTTTAATCTCTGCTTCTCTTTTTGAAAAGAGGACATAAAAACTCCCATGTGAAAGATGCCATCGTCCCTGTACCGGGAGAAGAGAAACATTCTTTGCTGGGGAGTCAGAGCTGAGAGAACTCTACACAAACAAACCTTGTTAAAATAATTCTTACCTTCCTTTAGCCTCTGCACATGGCTCAGTTACTCTCCTACAGCTGCCACTGCTTACATGCTACAGGCCAGTATAAAAGCATGTAGATTCTGCCACATTTTTGCATCTTCACTTCCTTACGAGGGACCCTGTGTCACATAACTTACATAAATGCGTATGCTTTTCTCCTGGGAATCTGTCTTAATGTCAGTTTAATTCTCAGGTCCAGGTGAAAAACCCTAAGAGGGGAAAGGTAAAGTTTTGCCTCCCCTACACGTATGATGACTTCTGGGCTACTTACATGTCAGACTGAAAACTCAAAGTCTACTACTTAGTTTTTTATTTCTTCCATAATATTTCTGTATTCCAACACCACTTAATTTTTTTGACAGTTTGGAAATGGACCAAAAGCACAACAACAACAACAACAAAAATAGGTAAGGTGGTTTTCATCAAAATTAAAAACTTTTGTGCAACAACTCAATAGCAAAGAAATAAACAAGTCATGGGGATGTCACGCACAGCATGGAAACTAGAGTTAATAACACTGTGCCGTCTACTGGAAACGTGCTAAGAGAGAAAATCTTAAAAGTTTTTATCACAAGAAAAAATTCTTGTAACTATGTATGGTGATGTATGTTACTAGACATTGCGGTGATCATTTCACAACATATACAAACATCGAATCATGTTGTACACCTGAAACGAATATAATTTTATATGTCAGTTTTATCTAAATTGTTTTAGAGCTTTGTGCAACAGAGGGCACTATCAAAAAGTGAAAAGACATCTACAGGATGGAAGAAAATATTTGCAAACCATACATCTAATAAGAGTCGAGAATATATTAAAACTTTCACAGCTCAACAGCAAAAAGAGAAGCGACTCAATTACAAAATGGATAAAGGACTTGGACAAAGAAGGGTATACAGAGAGCCAACAAACATGAAAATATGCTCAAGATTAATCTGCATGAAGTAAAGGTACAAATGAAAACCACATTTTACACCCACTAGGATGGCTGTAATAAAATATAGTAAAATAATGAACTAAATAAACCAAAGGAATTAAATAAGTAAAAATATAATAAAATAGAGAAAATTAATAAAACCAAAATTGGTTCTTTGCAAAGAGCCACAAAATGGACAAATTTTTAGTCAGATGGACTAAGAAAAAACAGAGACTCACATAACTGCAAGCAGAAATGAAAATGGGGGCATTACTACCAATTTTACAGAAATAAAACAGATTATAAGAGAATACTATGAACAACTGTATGGTAATAAAGTCTATAACCTATTAGAAATGGACAAATTCCTAGAAACACAAAACCTATCAAGACTAAATCACGAAGAAACAGACATTCTGAATAGATCTATAACTAGTAAGAAGACTGAATCTGTTTTTGTTTTTGTCTTTTTTTGCGGTACGGGGGCCTCTCACTGTTGTGGCCTCTCCCGTTGCGTAGCACAGGCTCCGGACGCGCAGGCTCAGCGGCCATGGTTCACGGGCCCAGCTGCTCCGCGGCATGTGGGATCTTCCCAGACCGGGGCACGAACCCGTGTCCCCTGCATTGGTGGGCGGACTCTCAACCACTGCGCCACCAGGGAAGCCTGAAGACTGAATCTGTAATAAAAAATCTCCTGACAAAGGACAGTCCTGAACTTAATGGCTTCACTGGTGAATTCTATCAAACATTTAAAGAGGAACCAATATTTACAGACTTTTCCCAAAAAGTGAGGAAGGAAGACTTCCTAATTCATTCTATGAAACCAGCATTACCCTGATACCAAAGCCAGACAAAGACACTATACAGAAGAAAACTACAGACCAATATCCCCTGTGAACACTGATGACAAAATCTCCAACAATATACTAGCAAATCAAACTCAGCAGCATATAAAAGGCTTATACACCATGACCAAGTGGGATTTACTGCTGGATGATTCAACATAGGAAAATGGATTAATATAAAACACATTACAAAATGAAGGGAAAAAACCTCATGCTCATCTCAATTGATGCAAAAAAAGCATTTGACAAAAACACAACACCCTTTCATGATGAAAACACTTAACAAAAATAGGAATAGAAGGAAAGTACCTCAATGTAATGAAAGCCATATATGAAAAACCCACAGCAAACATAATACTCAATGGTGAAAGACTGAAAGCTTTTCCTCTAAGTTCAGGAACAAGGCAAGGATGCCCAATTTGCCACTTCTATTCAACATAAGTACTGGAAATTCTAGCCAGAGCAATTAGGGAAGAAAAAGGAATGAAAGGCATACAAATTGGAAAGGAAGAATTATCTCTGTTCAAAGATAATATGGGGCTTCCCTGGTGGCGCAGTCGTTGGGAGTCCGCCGGCTGATGCAGGGGACACGGGTTCGTGCCCCGGTCTGGGAAGATCCCACATGCCGCGGAGCGGCTGGGCCCGTGAGCCACGGCCGCTGAGGCTGCACGTCCGTAGCCTGTGCTCCGCAATGGGAGAGGCCACGGCAGTG
>NW_006789467.1:2615583-2627230 GCF_000442215.2 Lipotes vexillifer | reverse complement strand
CCAAAAAAAAAAAAAAAAAAAAAAAAAAAGATAATATGATCTTATGTATAGAAAACCCTAACAATTCCACAAAGAAACTGTTAGAGCTAATAAATGAATTCAGTACTGTCACAGAATACAATGTCAACACAGACAAGACACAGTTGTATTTCTGTTCTATACACTAACAATGAACAATCTGCAAAGGACACTATGAAACAATCCCATTTACAATAGCATCAAAAGGAATAAAGTAACTTAAAAATTAACTTAACCAAGGAGGTAAAAAAACTAGTACAATGGAAATTTCAAAATATTGCAGAAAGAAATTAAAGAAGACATAAATAAATGGAATTACACCTCATGTTCAAGGATTGGATGCCTTTTCATTGTTAAGATGGCAATACTACCTAAAACAGTACACAGCTTCAATGCCAATCCCTATAAAAATCTTAATGACATTATTTGCAGAAATAGAAAAATCCATCTTAATTCACATGGAATCTCAAATTATTTTTTGAGGGGAATTCAGAGATTCCCCTGAGCCGTTGCAGGGGACACGGGTTCGTGCCCCGGTCCGGGAGGATCCCACGTGCTGCGGAGCGGCTGGGCCCGTGAGCCACGGCCGCTGAGCCTGCACGTCCGGAGCCTGCGCTCCGCAACGGGAGAGGCCACGGCAGTGAGAGGTCTGCGTACTGCAAAAAACAAAAACAAACAAGCAAACAAAAAAACTACACTGAGATACTACCTGACGCCCATTAATTAGCATGGCTATTATTAAACAAAACAGGACAAAACCCAGAAAATAACAAGTGTTGACGAGGATGTGGAAAATTGGTCTCCTGTGCAATGTTGGTTGGAATGTAAAATGGTGCACCCACTATGGGAAACAGTACAGCGGTTCCTCAAAAATTTTAAAATAGATTACCAGATGACCCACCAATTCCACTTCTGGGAGTATAGTGAAAAGAACTGGAAGCACAGACTCAGATCTCTGTAGTACACTCATGTTCACAGCAGCATTATTCACAACAGCTAAAATGTGAAAGCAACCCAAGTTTCTATCAACAGATGAACAGATAAGCAAGATGTGGTACATACATATGGTGGAATATTATTCAGCCTTAAAGAGGAAAGAAGTTCTGGCATATGCTACAACATGGATGAACCTTGAGGATATTATGCTAAGTAAAATAATGTCACAAAAACACAAATACTATATGACTCCACTTATATGAGGTACTTGGAGCAGTAAAACTCAAAAGGAGAGAAAGTAGAATTGTGATCTCCAGGGCTTGGGAGGAGGGGAAACGGACAGCTATTGTTTGGTGGGCACAGAGTTTCAGATTTACAAGATGAAAACATTATGGGGATGGATGGTGGGATGATGGTACAACATTATGAACATATTTAATACACTAAAAATGGTTAAGATAGTCAATTTTATGTTGGATTTAACCACAATAAAAATTGAGAAAACGAAAGCTGACACGACATTACCAGTGGTAGAGCTTGAAAAGGCCCTTACTATAAACTCATTGACAGGATTAAATCCATTGAGAGGGGGCTTCCATGGTGGCGCAATGGTTGAGAATCTGCCTGCTAATGCAGGGAGACATGGGTTCAAGCCCTGGTCTGGGAAGATCCCACATGCTGCGGAGCAACTAGGCCTGTGAGCCACAACTACTGAGCCTGCGCGTCTGGAGCCTGTGCTCCGCAACATGAGAGGCCGCGATAGTGAGAGGCCCACGCACCGCGATGAAGAGTGGGCCCCGCTCGCCACAGCTAGAGGAAGCCCTCACACAGAAACAGAGACCCAACACAGAAAAAAGAAAACTAATTAATTAATAAACTCCTAGGCCAACATCTTCTTAAAAAAAAAAAAAATCCACTGAGAGGGACATACAAACAAAACTACACCAGCAATTAATATTTTATAGGGAAGTGACCTGCTTCCATGGAAGAAGAAATATTCCATATGAGAAAGAGTAAGAAACCGAGAAAAGGGATAATCAGATGCATACATTGAAAACCCATGACGGAGTTAACATCTGGGAGAAATGTTTACATAAAATGGTAGCTCCTTTTTTGATCTCCAATAAGATACTGCAGATCTTTCAAATAACTTAGAAAACATCACTAATATTTATCCACACACAACTGACAGAAAACATGACAAGGTTAGTTAACACTCTCCATTAACAGTATAAAATTATCACTTCCAGTTTGTAGCCTGGTGACAATTCTTCTGTTTTAGTTATGGTATTTGAAAACTCTTATTAAAATTTATGTTAAAAGTACAGCAACAGCTAATGCTATTCCATAATGGAAAATTAGTTGTTGTCATAGTTGCAAACTCAACATATTTTTCGCACTGTGCCCTTTACTGCTCCTAAATCCCGATAAAAGGAACAAAGTCTAAAGATAAATGGTACAATCACCTAAGGGGTAGTTCAGGGTCCAACTCAACGTCCCATACACTTCATTCCCTCCAGCGATCACACTGAAGGGTGGAAGGACATGATACGTCACCGTCACCGTAAGGAAAGGCAGAAGGGCTGCGAAACCTCCAGGGTGGTCAAGACGCAGACAGTGGCGGTTTGCACACCTCAGCCCCTCCTCGCGGCTTTGTCGAGGACACCTCCCCTCGCCGACCTCCCACCCATCTCCTCTCAAACCCGGACACAGTCAGCGGGGCTCCCACTTCAACACAGAGACGCCTAGGGGGTCAGGATCCGGTCCTCAACCCGCAGGACAGGTTCTGCCCCAAGAACTTCCCTGATCACAGGCACTTAGCAATTTGCATTTCTTAGGAAACCATGGACCAAAAGACCCTTTTGAAGACGCCTAAAACTAGACAACAGATTGGGAAAAACAGGAAACACTACTGCTTTTCTAAGACTACCACACCAAAACAGCAAAATAGTTTCTAAGCTAATTCTCTTTTTTTCTGGCAGAGCCCTGCTTGGTAGATACTAAATTAACTCCACACTAACAGGAAAACGTGCTGACACAGGATTTCCTTTTGCCCCCAACTCTCACGCTGGATGCATTTCACTAAACAAAGTGCGTCATGCTGCCAATGGATTTCTTACCATTTTCACCCTGAAAGATTCCTTACCTGCCCTGGGATCGACAGGGCCCCATCTCTAAGAGGACCCGCCCTCTGTTACGTGCTCTGCCGCTCTGTTCCAGTTTATCCTGCAGATGTACACCAAGTAGAAGAGGGTTTGAAAGAAGACACAGGCCGTCAATCCGGACCAGCGACCTGTGGGTGGGAAACAAGTATCCCGTTCAGATTTTCTGCAGTCCCCCTCCTGGCATCATTAACATTCTCCCAGAACTATTGTATCCATAGCGTAAACTGCAGCTTACGCTAAAATTGTAGATAATTATGGACCAGGATCAGACTGAAGCTTACCACTGACCAGGTTTGATTCCAACTCTAGTGGGAACCCGCCCGCTGGAAGGCTTTAGATGGGTGTGTGCATGTACCTGTGAGGCCTGATGTTTCTAGAAGCCCACTTGGAGAACCCTCTCTCCAATTGCTGTGTACGAGAGATGACTGAGAAACATTATAAACAATGCCTATCTCCTTATGAGAAGAAACTATTTAAATCACTTAAATATCATTGTGTAACAAAGTGGATATAAAATACCCACTCACATATGAATAACTGCACTACCAAAGCCAGCTGTCTAGGCTTGAGTTGGAACCCAGTATAAACTGGGAATTAGTCTGCTAACCTGTTCACATGTCTGGGGCCCCACGTTGGCAAGGGGTCGCTGAGGCTGGGCCTCCCGTGGACTCCTGGCCATTTCACTGGAATAACCTCTCGAGTTGAGAAGCAGATGGATGGACAGTTTATACCCTTTGATGGACTGATTCCATTCCTAGGAATCCATCCTAAGGAGAGGCTCAGGAATGTCTTTAATAATTCATATACCTGGGATGCTCGTCACAATGTTACTTAAAAGAGGAGCAACTTACAACATCGCTAAATTTATTAGAGAATTGCAAATCAAAACTACAATGAGGTACCACCTCACACTGGTCACAACGGCCATCATTAAAACGTCTACAAATAACAAATGCTGGCGAGGGTGTGGAGAAAAGGGAACCCTCCTACGCTGTTTGTGGGAATGTAAGTTGGTGCAGCTACTATGGAAAACAGTAAGGAGATTCCTCAGAAAACTAAAAATAGAGTTGCTACATGATCCAGCAATCCCACTCCTGGGCATATACCCAGACAAAACTATAATTCAAAAAGATACATGCACCCCAATGTTCATAGCAGCACTATTCACAACAGCCAAGACATGGAAACAACCTAAATGTCCATCAGCGGAGGAACGGATAAAGACGTGGTACATATACACAATGGAATACTACTCAGCCATAAGAAAGAATGAAATAATGCCATTTGCAGCTACATGGATGGACCTAGAGATTATCATACTAAGTGAAGTCAGTCAGAAAGAGAAAGACAAATACCATGTGACATCACTTATATGTGGAATCTAAAATACGACGCAAATGAACTCATCTGTGAAACAGAAACAGACTCATAGACACAGAGAACAGACTTGTGGTTGCCAAGGTCGGGGGTGGGTGGGTGGGGGAGGGATGGATTGGGAGTTTGGGGTTAGTAGATGCAAAGTATTACACATAGGATGGATAAACACAAAGTCCTACTGTAGAGCACAGGGAACTGTATTCAATATCCTGGGATAAACCATCATGGAAAAGAATGTGTATATATGTATGTAACTGAGTCACTTTGCTCCACAGCAGAAATTCACACAACATTGTAAATCAGCAATACTGCAATTAAAAGATAAAAGGGGAGCAGTTTCAATGTCCACCGTTAGGGAAGCATTAAATAAACGATACAAGGAAATACTAGAGAATTACTAAAAGCCATGTCTTTAACATGGGACCGGGGGAAACTGCATATTCAGTATAACCCCACTTTTGTGAATAACAGAAGAAATGCTGGGAGAAAAATAATTTTAAAAGGCTGGAATAAAAGACATTGAAATACCTCAGGTTTTATATTTGAGGAGTGAACTAGAGGTAATTTTAATTTTCATCATTATATTTTTTATGTATTTTCACAAGATTTCCATGTTGTTAATGTATAATTAATAGTTTAAAAGTGTTATTTAACGAATCTGAGCACCTGCTAAATAAGTCCAATAGCGAGAAGCACTTTTATGGACAAAAAGCGAAATCTGACGTGTTCTTATTCTAAAGAGCTTAGTGTCTAATAGAGGAGAGGTTTTAAGGTTTTTTTTTGCTTTTTTAAAGTAAAGCTGAATTGTGAAACCCCAGCAGCTCACAAGGCAAGAGGCTCTGGCTATTTGGTTAAACGGTATTTCCCTGGTGTCGACGACGGTGCTTGGTAGGGATGAGACCATAATAAATACTTGGCAGTTCTGTGTCCCAAACAGAGAAGGATGAAATCCTGCTTGACACTGATCAAATACCCCACAGGCTCCCAGCCTGAACTGGTCATCAAAAGAGACATGACATTGAGGACAGTTACTCATTAAGCCATCACATGACAACATTTCCAAAAAGTCAGGATAAGAAACTAAGCACCTCTGCTTGTGTGGACACAGAAGGCTCTCACGACAGCTGCAGGATTAAAATTTCACAGAGCAATGGGGACAGATTCAAAATTGTTTACATGGTAAAAATGTACTGGTTGACACAGAACAAAAGGAGCTACTTGAATACATACTACAGCACTGGGTCAGTCCTCGAATCAGACTATTTTCTGCAGAAAACACAACTCATCGTTACTAAGGAAATCCATAGAAATTGCAGATGTGGATATAGATGGAGGACACACATACAACAACTTACCCCAAAAGCACATGATAGATTGTTTTGCACAATTCTATACATTTAGAATCTTGATAAAATGGATAGATTTCTGAAAATATGTATAATTTGCCAAAGTTGACCCCCCCCCGCAAAAGATATAAAGTCTAAACAAACTGATTTCAGAGAAGTTGTAAAAGCTGTAACGAAGTCCTCCAAAACACCCAGCATGAAAATTTCATAGAATTTAGCCAAACCTTCATAATACAGATCATTCCTATACTATGTAGATTGTTTCAGGGCATCCAAACGGGAAATAATTTCAATTCTCTTTATGTTATGAATTTAACATTAATGCTATTAATATCAACCCTTAGAAAGATTACATAAAAGATAAAGCTACAGACCAAACTTCCTCATAACTATCATTGCAAAATTCTTGAATAAAATATTAGCGGAGTCCAGCAGCCCGCTGGAAGAGTAGCACACAACAATCAGGACTGTTCTATATGAGGAAACCAAGTGGTATCACTTATCATCATAATCGATCTAAGGAGAACAATGATAGAATCATCTCTGTAGGCACTAAAAGGCCATTTGACAAAATCCTCAACCATCCTTGTTGGAAACATTCAATAAAGCAGACTCCATGGATACCTCCTGAACATTGTTTTAAAAAAGATGCACACATAAACTTATTTACGTGTGTCTTTGTGTATGCTTTGATGACATATTTAAGTCCATTTAAAAATCGAGACGGAGTAGCTGTGGTTCAGGCATGGAGCTGGGTGGCCTTTGTGGATGTGGTTTCAGACACGTTCCTGCATCATCGAGAACTTGAATTTTCTGCACCATATCAGACTCAGGGACACCAACAGCCGTTCTCAAAATAATCTCTGCCAGCAGCTGCAACCTTATGATATCAAGGTCTCCCCTTGTAACTGTGCAACCATTTCAACCCCAGCCAATCCTTGCTTAACAAGCGCCCTTACTTCTCGCCAGCTCCAATACTAACTCTTGATAAACAGCTTACGCACCTGTGTGGTTTTTGCCTTTATAAGCCTCCCCCGTTTTGTAGTCTGGCAGAAAACAAGAACAGCTTCTTGAATCTGTGTCTCCCAGTCTATAGTCCTCATCTTGCCTCAAATAAAACTCTCTTCTGTTCCTTAATACAGATTGTTTATTGATTATTGGCATCAACAGTATGTATGTCAGCCCCAAATCCAACATGCTATTTGGTAGAGGGACATCAAAAGCAGTACCTCTGAGGTCCTAAACAAGACAAGCATTTCCACTAATACCACGACCATTTATTGTTCTACTACAGGTGTTTAGGCAGGAAAAAGAAATCAGTGGAATAACATCTGGAATGAAGAATATAAAATTATAAGATTATTTGTAGACGATATGATTGTATCCTTGGAAAATCCACGAGAATCATCTGAAAACTACTGTGAACAGCAAGAGGCATTCAGAATTGTAACAAGACAGAAAATTCACAATTGTTAACAGCTCTCTACATACAACGAACTTTTAGACTATGCAATGAAAGAGAAGGCATCCAACGGCAACAAAAGCATACGAGGTCGAGGGATACTCTTTACAAGGAAAACAACAAAAGCATGCCTGAGCAGAAGCTAGCATTTCTCAAATGTTCATAAGGTATCTGAACATAGAAGCTGAGACTGCCAGGAAAGCACCCATTTTAGGAAAACACAGATGGCCTCCAGGTCTTGGACCGAGATAATAATAAAGAAAATTTTATAAAAAATAAAATTTTCTTTATTATTATCCGATTTGGACGCTTTTTAATTCTTTTTCTTGCCTAACTACTCTGTCTCCAGCTGCCAATACCATATTGGATAGAAAGAGCAAACGCAGACATCCTTGTCTTATTCTTGATCCGGGGGGAACCTTTCTGTCTCAGCACTGAGTGTTCTGTAAGCCATGAGTTCTTCATGTATGGCCTTCATCATGCTGGACAATCTTTCATCTTTTGTGAATCACTTTTACATATTTTTCTCTCCCATTTCATTTTCTTTTAATGTGGTAAAATGTACATAACATAAATTTACCCTTTTAAGCATTTTAAAATGTATAATTCAGTGGCATTACACACATTCACCACTATCCCTGGACAGAAATTTATCATCATTCCAAATGGAAACTGCACCCATGAGTCCACTACCCTCCAGGCGTTAGTAACCACCATTCTGTTTCTGTCTCTATGCATGTGGCTGGGTACCCTGCATAAGTGGAATCACGTGATATTTGTCTCCAGTTCACTTTACGTGATTTTGTCAAACTTCCCCTTTTGTATCTCTGCTTTATTCTACCTTTGGTTGTTTCTAAAGTGGTCTTCATTTCTGTTCAAGTGTTCTTTTTCTTTTCCATTTCTTTCCTAAGTTTTAATTACTTGTTTGTCCTCTCCTTATTGTTTTCTCATCTATTCTTTAATCTTTTAATGCATTTCTTTGGGCATTTTCTTTTCCTTCAAAGATTATGTTTTGGTCTCTCAAGAAATTGTGAGAATTATCCATCTGGATGCCCATTATTTCATATAAGGTTTTATCTCCTCTTCCTTAGAGGTGTATGTGTGTACACATGTGTGTAGTGTCTATGCGTGGGGCACTGGGTTTGTTCTTTTCTGACTAATACTGATCTGTGGACACAAACAGCTCTAGCGGGCATGGTGGGTTAGGGCGGGTATCCAAGGCGGCCTGAGGCTCCAATTCAGGTTTACTGCCTTAACATCTTTCGTAAAATCTGTTTTTTCTTGCCATGGAAATATATGAAAATAGTCATAAACATGAAAAGATGCCCAGCATCATTAGTCATCAGGGAAATGCAAGTTAAAATCACACTGAGAAACCACTACACAGCTACCAGAATGGTTAATTTTTTTAAAACTGACATCATCAAGTGCTGGAGAGGCTGTGGAGCTAGTAGACTCTCAAACACACACACACCACACACACACACACACACACACACACACACACACACACACCACACACACAAACGCACCCCTCACACACACACACACACACACAACACTCTACACACGCACCACCACACACACACATGGGGACTGTGAATTGGTACAAGCACGATGGAAAGTTATTTGACTACTGAAGTTATGCATGTATCTGCTTCCACGTGGAAATTCTCTAGCAATGCCTAGATATAGGGGTATAAGGGGGATGCTGGTAACCTTCTGGGTGGTAGATATACAGGTGGGTTACCTTTGCCATAATTCATTGTACACACTTATAATTCATGCACTGTTTTGTATTTATATCATATCCAATAAAAATGTAGTGTTTTATTACCCCCACAAAATATGCTAGACTACATGCAAGGTTCAAACGTGTGATCTCTTCAGCAGTCAGCAGGGAGAGCTTTCTTAAAGGCAAGTGGGAAATAAACACCTAATTCTCTGAGTCTCAGGGGATGAAGGGTGTGAGTATGTGCCCAGGACTCCTTCCTTCCTTCTGGCCCTAATCTGGTCTCCTAGAAAACTGGATGACTCGCTCATAACTTATGCCACACTGCAAGGAATATACTGACCACATACATATTTTTAAAAATGTTAACGTCTTGTACCTCCTTTTACCCCATCGTGGATTAGTCTGAGGACCTGGATAACAGAATTAAGTGCAATGTAGCATGTCTCTCTATCATGTTCAGGTCTCTTGGTAGCAAGTGGCAAAAAAATTCAATTCAAACATTGGGTCCCTGACATTTGGAAACTGACTGGTTTATGACAGGAACTATGAGGATGTCCTTTACAGAGATGCTTTTAGCTTCGAGCCTTAACTGAACACAAACGACCTTATCAGGACTTGTCTCTGAGCTCTGCCTTCCTCTGTATCAGCTTTATTCTCAGCAAGCCATTTCCCCTGGGGTGCCAACAAATTAGCTACAAGTGGCTCTAGGATTCTACCATCCGCATAGGTGGTGAGCCCATGGGGAAAGCATGTCTCTGTCATGATAGTTCTAAGCAAAGTTCTGGGAGGGCTGAATGGTCAGGCTTGGGTCACCCGCACCGGGGAGGGGTCACAGAATGGACCACCCACAATGAAGAAACTTTAATGACAAAAAAGGGGTAATGGACTAGGAAAGTATGGTGGCCAGGCTTACTATATTTCCCCAAAGAAATAGCTTGTAGGCACTCACCCCACAATCCTGTACCTGCTGGGGTAATCTCACTCGCCCAGAGATACTTAAATCCATGGGCACATCATAATCAAAAGCTGGAAGGGGAGCGTTTCAACTTGGGGGTGAAAGAACCCCCAGCCCACTCTTCGGTTTCATAAACATACCACCTTGTTCTGCTGAAGAATTTGGACATGGGTTTTCTTAGGTCCGTCTCCCAAGACAATAGAAATAAAAACAAAAATAAACAAATGAGACCGAATTAAACTTACAAGCTTTTGCACAGCAGAGGAAACCATAAAAGAAAACAAAAAGACCACCTACGGAATGGGAGATAATATTTGCCAACAATGCGACCGACAGGGCTTAATTTCCAAAATATACAAACAGCTCATAATACTCCACAACAAACAAACAACCCAATTGAAAAATGGGCAGGAGACCTAAACAGACATTTCTCCAAAGAAGAAATACAAATGGCCAATAGGTACATGAAAAGATGCTCAACATCGATGATTAACAGAGGAATGCGGGACTTCCCTGGTGGCACAGGGCTTAAGACTCTGAGCTCCCAATGCAGCAGGCCTGGGTTCGATCTCCGGTCAGGGAACTAGATCCCACAAGCATGCCGCAACTAAGACCTGGCGCAAATAAATAAATAAGAATTTTTTTAAAAAGAGAAATGCAGATCAAATCTACAATGAGGTATCACCCCGGTCAGAAAGGCCATCATTAAAAAGTCTACAAATAGGGCTTCCCTGGTGGCGCAATGGTTGAGAGTCCGCCTGCCGATGCAGGGAACACGGGTTCGTGCCCCGGTCCGGGAAGATCCCATATGCCGCAGAGCGGCTGGGCCCGTGAGCCATGGCCGCTGAGCCTGCGGTCCGGAGCCCATTAAAAAGTCTACAAATAACAAATGCTGGAGAGGGTGTGGAGAAAAGGGAACCCTCCTGCACTGTTGGTGGGAATGTAAATTGGTGCAGCTACTATGGAGAACAGTATGGAGGTTCCTCAGAAAATATACTACCATATGATCCAGCAATCCCACTCCTGGGCATATACCCAGACAAAACTCTCATTCAGAAAGATACATGCACGGCTATGTTCATAGCAGCACTATTCACAATAGCTAAGACACAGAAACAACGTAAATGTCCATCAGCAGATGAATGGATAAAGAAGATGTGGTATATATATATATACACAATGGAATACTACTCAGCCATAAGAAAGAATGAAATAATGCCATTTGCAGCAACATGGATGCAACTAGAGGTTATCATATTAAGTGAAGTAAGTTAGAGAGAAAGACAATATTATATGATATCACTTATATGTGGAACCTAAAATATGACACAAATGAACTTATCTATGAAACAGAAACAGACTCACAGACATAGAGAATACACTGGTGGTTGCCAAAGGGGAGGGGGCTGGGGGGAGGGATGGAGTGGGAGGTTGGGATTAGCAGATGCAAACTATTATATACAGGATGGATGAACAACAAGGTCTTACTGTATAGCACAGGGAACTATATTCAGTATTCTATGATAAACCATAATGGAAAAGAATTAAAAAAAAAAAAGAATGTATACAGAGAATTCCTTGGCAGTCCAGTGGTTAGGACTCTGTGCTTTCACTGCTGAGGGCCCGGGTTCAATCCCTGGCTGGGGAACTAAG
>NW_006789467.1:2612110-2615573 GCF_000442215.2 Lipotes vexillifer | reverse complement strand
ATATATATATATATATATATATGTATAACTGAATCACTTTGCTGTGCAACAAAAATTAACCCAACACTGTAAATCAACTAGACTTCAATTTAAAAAATTACACACACACAAAAAGAATTTGGATGTGGTTTTAAAATATGCCAAAAAAAAAGCCATCAATTGATTTCTCCAGTTAATAAAAAAAAATGTTCAAGAGTTGGCAGAGTCAAACTCCTGGTGATGTTGCCATTAGAATCGCGACAGATTCTTAAGATCCTCCTGTCTAATCCTCAGCAGAGGAGGAAGCAGCCCTTTGCTGCTCAGAGATCAACTTGCCTTAGATGATATTTTGATATCATGCCTTAGATTGCCTATTTTCACGTTGGAATTCTGTTCATTATTTACATTTTAAAAAACTGTGGCATGAGTCCTATGTCAGTTTACCTAGTCCCTTACATAACATTCATCAGCTCAGGGTTTAAAATGGTTACTCAGTGAACTCTGAGCCCATTTAAACATTGCCACATGGTTCCAGAAACAGGTTTCCCCCATTTTTTGAAAGTCTGCTTTACACCACTGTGCTTTTACTAAAGACCTGCATTAGTATCTGTGTTTGCTAATGGAAAGAGATCCAAAGAGGATTTTCACTTTTAGGAGAGAAGGAGATAAAGAGTGAAAATAGCATACAGCGTTTGTAATTGCTACTTGGCTTTACTCCATTTTGGCTTAGGGACGGGTTCCTGGGAATGCTCTCCTCTGGGACAGCAGGAGAATCCTGCACTGACCTTAGACCGTGGGCCTACTGTGCACAGGCAACGCTCGGGTATGAAGTTGAGTTAGACACCGGTATGTGCCGGAAGCTACAGCTTTTCCCGGTAAAGTAAAAGGCCTGCTCACCAGCAACCTCCCCTCTACCAGCGAGATCACCATGGTATCTCCACGTGGACGTCATGTTTTTGGCCAAAAGAAGGCAAGGAAGGAGGCGAAGGAGGTTTGACGGTCACGCCACCTTCCTTCCTTCACCAGGAATCTCTTTAAATAACTCTCAAACTACTGTTGCTACTGAGAAAGCCACAAACGTGGACAGTGCAAGACACGGAGGCTGGAGTACTTGAGACTGTACCATTCCTTTGTTCAATAAATATTTACAGAGTACCTACAACCGACCAGATTCTTTGCTTGGTACTGACACTACGTTGAACACGAAAGACAGACACAAACAAATGGGTAAGGGACAGAGTGGCAGAGCCTGGTATTTCAGACATGGTGGTCAGTGGAGGCTTCTTTAAGGAGGTTACATTTAAGCAGAGATGGAATTAACTTAGCTGAGCACTCTAGGCCGAGGAAAGAGCAGAGTGCAAAAGCCCCGAAGTGGAGGTGTGCTTCCCGTTCTGTGAACAGCAAGAGAAGCACTCCACTAAGTGGGAGAATCGTACAAACGGAGGCTGGAGAGGGGGCTGCAGGCCAGGACACGTACGGCTAGTCGAGTATTTTGGATTTTGTTCTATATGTCACAGGAAGCCATGGAAAGCTTTGAGCAGGGAAGTAACAGGGTCGAAGGTCTTGTGAAAGGATCACTGACAGCTGGGCGGAGAATGGCTGCAGCAAAGCGTATCAGTCAGGATCCAGCCGTGAAAAGAGAACCCACTCCAGTTACTGCAGGCGGAGGGGATCTGAAGACTAAGAGAGGCCAGAGGGACTCATGGGGTGATACCACTGATGAGAAGCTGCCGAAAATTCCCCTGGCTGGAAGGAACCCAGGGGAGCTGCACCAGCACCGGTGCCACCTGGAGATGCTGTCACTGTCATCCTGTATCTCCTAGAGAGGGGCCACCTTGACCAAGGAAAGAATCATCCCAGCTCCTCTTCCACTACAGAAAACCCAGCAACTGCCACAACTCACTGGAAGCCAGCTGGCAGGAGAACCAGGAAAATAGTTCACACACTCTGGGTGTCTGTGGGACAGATTATAAAAGGGCAAGTGGAGGACTGAGAAATGACAGATAAATAACCTTCGCCGAGTCCACAGCAGAAGCAAGAAACCCAGCAGGATGCTACATAAAGTGCTGGTGAAAATGATTACGGCTTGAACTAGGGCAAAAGTGGTTGAATTCAACCACTGGTACTTTTTAAATTAATAACATGTATTTTATTCTATAAAGAAATAAACTATGTTCCAATGTGAGTTACTCTGATACGATAATTTTCATAGATTTTTTTCCACATACATAACAAATATAATAGAGAAAACTCAAGCAACCTCAGCAACTATGATATATTTCTCTTTCTATGGCCAGTGTTGTAAAACTAGTCTCCAAAACTTTCTGAGAGTTTGTAACCATCCTGTTAAAATGACATACTATTATTTCTTTTAATTGACAAATACATCCATGACCAGTCGTCCTTCAACTGGAAAACCACTGGTATTTTTATTATGTTTTGAAACTAGGGCCAAAGAGAAGAGTCAGGATGATCCTAAGGCCTGAGTAAATGGGATGAAGGGTGGTACCACTTACTGAGACTGAGAACACTGGTGGAGGTGTGCATTGTATTTGCCTCGTGGATGGAGAGAAACCAACAGTTCTATGTACAGCTACCTTTAAGATAACTATTATGAATCCCAGTATGAGTGGGATAGAGCTGAACATACTGGTTGGCGTTCAGAGGAAAGGGTGGGACCAGATGGGATTTAAAATCTTCTCTGACCACCATGCACGGGATTAGATGAGGCTGTGACTGTGGAAAGAGAAGAGGTCCAAGGACTGAGCCCTCAGGCACCTGAACACGTCAGGAGGCCTGGAAGGGGAGAAAGGTCCAGCAAGGAGAAACCCAGAGGACTTGGTCAGGGAGGGAAAAGGAAAACCGGAAGGATACAGGGTGATGGCGAACAAGCAAACACACTGTCTCCAGAAGATGGCAATGACTGCTGGGTGTGGAGACCAAGTAATCAATAAACAACTTATCATAAGACTAAAAGGGGTTTTTTTTTTTCTGGCCAAACAGGACTATAGCCCAGGAGTGCAGTCTCCACCAAGGAGGAAAGCGCTCTGGAGAAGCATGGTTTTCAACACAGTTTTTTATTTCTTGTCAGGACAAAGAACACACATCAAACAGGACGACAGGATACATTCCTTCAAGGTTTCAAAAGAGCGAGCCAGCAAGACCCCGGCGTCTGGGACGGAAGCTCACCCTCGAGGGAGGGCCAGCATCGGCGTCCCAGGAAGGGGACAGACATCCCCACCTTCAAAGTGGAGTCCTTCACGTCTGGATAACGCATTCTTTCCCCGAGTGATGAAAGCAGATGCACGAGACAAACAACCACGTGGCAAGCTGACAAAGCCTAAGTCAAATCAGGTACAAGCCAGAAGGACTTCCGGCAATCTCCGCAGGTGCAGAGGAGAGCGAGGGGAGAATCCAGCTGCCGCGGGCATTGTCGCGTGGGTGCAGGAGGGGGGTCCGAGCTAGCTGCCCCTCTAGGGAGGGA
>NW_006789467.1:2557882-2612091 GCF_000442215.2 Lipotes vexillifer | reverse complement strand
AGCAAGAGCCTTTCATCCCCGCGGCTGGGCGCCGAGTCCCCGCGGCTCCAAGCTGGAAGGGAGCGTGCCGGGCGGGCCGAGGGGCACCGTGGCGGAAGGGCGACGCCTCCTGAGCCGCTGGGCGCGGGGCCCGGTCGGTGGGGTCGTGACCGCGGGACCGCGGGCCCCGGCCCCAGGCCGGTCCAGCCCAGCCGTCCTCACCCCCTCGCCTGCCGACTCCTGGGGGCGGGGCCCGCGCGGCGTCCGGCCTGCGGAGGTCACGTGGGCCACGCCGGCCAATCGGCGCGCGCCTTGGGGCCGACCCGGGTCGCAGGGCGGTGGCGGAGCAGTTAGCGGCAGCGGAGCTAGCGCGCCGGGGGGACGGAGGTGCGGCCGGGGTCGCTGGGCCCGGGGACGGGGGGCGGGGATGGAGAGGCACCGCCCGGCGGCCCCGCGTCCGGCCCGCTCACCCCCCACGGCGCCCGATCTCCCCTGTCCCCGCAGGACTGGCCATGGAGCGCGAGGTGCAGCGGGTTCGCGCGGCGTTCGGGTCCGGCCGCTCGCGCCCCCTGACGTTCCGGCGGCGGCAGCTCGAGGCCCTGCGCGCGATGGTGCAGGAGCGCGAGAGGGACATCCTGTCGGCCATCGCCGCCGACCTGAGCAAGGTGCGCCCCCGGGACCTGCGCTCCACGCCCTGCCCCTTTTCCGCGGGCAGCTGTGGCCCTTTCCCTTCCCCTTCCCCTGGATTTGGGTCATTCGTCCGCTTCGTGTATTGCAGGCCTCTTCCCCCGAGTCGGGTTCTTGTCTTTTAACTTTGCAGTTTCTTATGCAGACACAGGGTTTTGCTTGTCGTCGTTGCGCTCAGATTTCCCTCGATGATGTTAGGTGTCAGATCTGTGCACCCGCGAGTCACCCGGAGACCTTGTTACGATGCAAACGATGCTTCACTGGGTCTGGGGGGAGGGGGTCTGAGAGCCCGAGTTTTTGTAAGAAACTCCCAGGTGATGTACCAAGGTGCCCTGTTTTGGAACCACGCTTTGAGTAGCAAGGCCTTGGGGGAGTGTTTCGGGTTTAAAAATGGTCCCCTATGTTTTATAACACTGTTGTTACCATTTTGTTTTTAATTTTTCTCTTCATTTTAGGGGTAACAAGGCCTTCCTCTGGCTTTGCTAGGCTCCTTCAGCCCCTCCCCCTGAAGATTATTTTGAGGGGTAGTAACATCAGTAGTCAACAGGAACTCTAAAACTTCCTGTATAGCACTTTTGGTGGAGAGGAACTGTGATGTCAAATAGTCAAGGTGGATTTAAGTAAGATGCCCAAAAAAGTCTGATTCATTCACCTACAAGCGTTTCTGAGGGTGTATATATAGGATTACTAAAGAGGTACAATCAATTCCTTGCCCTTGAGGGCTTTAAGTTTGGTTGGGAAACAGAACAGGCACAGATAAAGTGGGGCTATAGTTTTAAGCCAGTGTATTAAGGCTGAAATGTTAAGATATAGGGGAAAGCATAATGACTATGGCTTATAAAGTGTGATCAAGGCACACCATTATTAATTAGGGAAGTTTTCGTGAAAGAGTTAACGTTTAAGCCTGACTTTAAATGGCTTGGATCAGTAAAGAAGGATTTAAAGGGATCGTATATATTAAGAAGGGAATTAGCAAGTCCTTACTGTGGGCTTGGAGGACACACAGGAATCTGCATGGCAAACCAGCTAGTCTGACATGTTTGCCTTTTTTTTTTTGCATTGCCGTAGGGCTTAGTTCCCCGACCAGGGATCAAACCTGTGTCCCCTGCAGTGGAAGCACAGAACCCTAACTACTGGACCGGGGAGCGTGCCGGGCGGGCCGAGGGGCACCGTGGCGGAAGGGCGACGCCTCCTGAGCCGCTGGGCGCGGGGCCCGGTCGGTGGGGTCGTGACCGCGGGACCGCGGGCCCCGGCCCCAGGCCGGTCCAGCCCAGCCGTCCTCACCCCCTCGCCTGCCGACTCCTGGGGGCGGGGCCCGCGCGGCGTCCGGCCTGCGGAGGTCACGTGGGCCACGCCGGCCAATCGGCGCGCGCCTTGGGGCCGACCCGGGTCGCAGGGCGGTGGCGGAGCAGTTAGCGGCAGCGGAGCTAGCGCGCCGGGGGGACGGAGGTGCGGCCGGGGTCGCTGGGCCCGGGGACGGGGGGCGGGGATGGAGAGGCACCGCCCGGCGGCCCCGCGTCCGGCCCGCTCACCCCCCACGGCGCCCGATCTCCCCTGTCCCCGCAGGACTGGCCATGGAGCGCGAGGTGCAGCGGGTTCGCGCGGCGTTCGGGTCCGGCCGCTCGCGCCCCCTGACGTTCCGGCGGCGGCAGCTCGAGGCCCTGCGCGCGATGGTGCAGGAGCGCGAGAGGGACATCCTGTCGGCCATCGCCGCCGACCTGAGCAAGGTGCGCCCCCGGGACCTGCGCTCCACGCCCTGCCCCTTTTCCGCGGGCAGCTGTGGCCCTTTCCCTTCCCCTTCCCCTGGATTTGGGTCATTCGTCCGCTTCGTGTATTGCAGGCCTCTTCCCCCGAGTCGGGTTCTTGTCTTTTAACTTTGCAGTTTCTTATGCAGACACAGGGTTTTGCTTGTCGTCGTTGCGCTCAGATTTCCCTCGATGATGTTAGGTGTCAGATCTGTGCACCCGCGAGTCACCCGGAGACCTTGTTACGATGCAAACGATGCTTCACTGGGTCTGGGGGGAGGGGGTCTGAGAGCCCGAGTTTTTGTAAGAAACTCCCAGGTGATGTACCAAGGTGCCCTGTTTTGGAACCACGCTTTGAGTAGCAAGGCCTTGGGGGAGTGTTTCGGGTTTAAAAATGGTCCCCTATGTTTTATAACACTGTTGTTACCATTTTGTTTTTAATTTTTCTCTTCATTTTAGGGGTAACAAGGCCTTCCTCTGGCTTTGCTAGGCTCCTTCAGCCCCTCCCCCTGAAGATTATTTTGAGGGGTAGTAACATCAGTAGTCAACAGGAACTCTAAAACTTCCTGTATAGCACTTTTGGTGGAGAGGAACTGTGATGTCAAATAGTCAAGGTGGATTTAAGTAAGATGCCCAAAAAAGTCTGATTCATTCACCTACAAGCGTTTCTGAGGGTGTATATATAGGATTACTAAAGAGGTACAATCAATTCCTTGCCCTTGAGGGCTTTAAGTTTGGTTGGGAAACAGAACAGGCACAGATAAAGTGGGGCTATAGTTTTAAGCCAGTGTATTAAGGCTGAAATGTTAAGATATAGGGGAAAGCATAATGACTATGGCTTATAAAGTGTGATCAAGGCACACCATTATTAATTAGGGAAGTTTTCGTGAAAGAGTTAACGTTTAAGCCTGACTTTAAATGGCTTGGATCAGTAAAGAAGGATTTAAAGGGATCGTATATATTAAGAAGGGAATTAGCAAGTCCTTACTGTGGGCTTGGAGGACACACAGGAATCTGCATGGCAAACCAGCTAGTCTGACATGTTTGCCTTTTTTTTTTTGCATTGCCGTAGGGCTTAGTTCCCCGACCAGGGATCAAACCTGTGTCCCCTGCAGTGGAAGCACAGAACCCTAACTACTGGACCGTCAGGGAATTCCCTGGCCCGATGCTTCTGACATTCAGGGCCAAGTGTGTCATACCCACAAAGGTTAACTGTGACCTTCTTGTAACAGAGTGAATTCAACGCATACAGTCAAGAAGTCATCACTGTGCTTGGGGAAATTGATCTCGCGCTGGAGAAGCTTCATGAATGGGCTGCTGCTAAACCAGCTCAGAAGAACCTGCTCACCATGCTGGACGAGGCCTACGTCCAGCCAGAGCCCCTGGGAGTCGTGCTGATTATCGGAGCTTGGAACTACCCCTTTGTCCTCACCATCCAGCCTCTGATAGGAGCCATCGCTGCAGGTCTGGTGTCAGCTTCCGTCCTTACGCTGTCTTCAAGAGGCGTATTCTCTGCTGGTTGTACATTAAGGATAGTGGTTAGTTAAATGCATTTGCTGTCGTGGCTCGCCTTGGTTTACACCAGCAGTGTATTGAGAATTCATAAACGTTATTATTACCTGTTCAGTGGGCTCCAGAGATCTGTGGGGTGACTGCTTTTTGGGGCCCTGGAGAATGGACCTGCAAGGGTGTAGAGACACGCACGAGTCCACAGGCCCAGGTTTGGAGTCACACGTCCATAGCGTCATGTGGTTTCAGTTGCCACCTCTGGCTTTGGATGAACCAGTTGATTCTGTCTGACCCCTTTCTTCATTCAAATAAGGGCTCTGGGAGGAATGCTTGCTTGGGTCTACAGCAAATGCCAAGGGATTCATTTCTCAGTTAACCAGGATCCAGACCAACAGCTTTATGTTGGCAAAGCTTGTTTGTGCGATAATCCCAGGGCAAGAGGAAAATCCAAGGATGGGAGTGAGAACAGTGAGAGAAGGCCAGAGGCCTAGGGGAGCCTGGCTGGGGCCTCCCGTCAAGGGCCTACATGGTGAGCACTGAGGAGTTAGCCTTTGGGAAAGAGGCAGTGGGGCAAGCACTCACGCCTGTGGTGAGGAAGACAGAACGCAGAGCCAGAAATAACCAGAGGAATTAACCCTTAGCCTGTGCTCCCCACAGGAGCACCGTCTCGTGGATGTTAGAATCGCTCAAGTACTAGACATTGTCCTGCTTTTTGCTTTGTTTAGGAAATGCTGTGATTATCAAGCCTTCTGAAGTAAGTGAAAATACAGCCAAGGTCTTGGCTACGCTCCTCCCTCAGTACTTAGACCAGGTAAGAGGGCCTTGCCCCCTCTCTGGCACGTCTGTCTGTCTGGCTGGCACATCTGTCTGTCATGGGGAACACACTCTGCTCTTCATGCTGGCTTGCGTCATTGGTGGTCAGGCCTCCACACTCATTTTCCCTCAGCCTCCCACGTCTGGCTTAACAAGAGAAGTTCAGTTCCAGAAAAACTGGAATAGTTCAGCTATTGTAGTACACAGTTTGGTCAGGCCCATGGCTTTATCGGAACCCCTGCTATTAACAAAGCCTCCGCTGCCATTTGGCGTTTCAAATTAACCTTTGATCTGACGTGATTTTAGGTGTGTCCTTTTAGTGAGTTATTTAATGAGGGGCTGGTACCGTGCTGGGCGCTCTTCACGAGGTACAGTTACATGAGCACACGTCTGCATTTAAACGGGCATGTTTGTGGCCCGAAAACTACAGAAAGAAAAAGGTCTCCTGACCCAGAGTGTGGACCCTCACTCAGAGTTACAGTGCTGGCATTTAAGAGTATCGGAAGCTGGGACTTCCCTGGTGGTCCAGTGGTTAAGACTTCGCCTTCCAATGCAGGGGGTGCGGGTCCGACCCCTGGTCGGGGAGCTGGGATCCCGCGTGCCTTGCGGTCAAAAAACCAAAACAAAAAACAGAAGCAGTATTATAACAAATTCAATACAGACTTTGTAAATGGTCCACATCAAAAAAAAAAAAAGTCTTTAAAAAAAAGAGTGTCGGAAGCGGTGGAGAAAAGACGATCTCCGAAGCAGAGGTCTGGTGCCCCCCGTGGAGGAGACAGTGGCGCCACGTGAACTGGGGCCGCGAGCTCTGCATGGAGGAGGCCTCGGTGCGCGCCAGGGAGACGCAGCTGTGCGGCATCACACCTGTAGTCGGCCACATTTTCTGACAGCGGTCTACAGGCCAACTCCAGCTCTTGGAGGAGCCGCGCTCCCCGTGCTGGCTCATCCCTGCCACGGCGGCCAGGGAGCAGTGTTGTCCCAGGGCCTGGGGTACCCGGTGCAGAAGGGCGGTGAAGGCAGTGAGGTAGGGCAGATGCTTCACTGGCTCACTCTGCCCGGATGGGGGTCGTCATTGCGGCCCTGCCTCCCTCGGCTTGTTGGGGATCAACCACACAGGTTCTGTGGATTCAGGCGGAGGCAAGCTAAGGCTTGAAACACCTGTCGGGCCGTTGAGCTGTGAGTAGAGATGGAGGGGAAACGCGAGGACCACCAGCCGGCTCGTACTTGGTGTCCCGCCGCTGCTCTTCACACCGTGACTATCCTCTCTCGTGCGATAGCTGCAGACGGTCGCACGGTGCACATGAGGGTTCAGTGCAAAGCGCTGTGACGTCCCCGCATCACAGGAGGAGGCTGAGGCTCAGAGGCATCGGGCGGCCGCCAGCAGGCACGTGAGCTAGAGGATGACGGGGCGCAGGTGCAGCCCGGACCTGCCCCTGGAAGCGCTCCCCTGCCGGCCTTGGCACACGTTCGGGCAGCAGTTTACTCGGTTCCCCCCATGGCCTGAGCCCCACGCTGAGCCATATGCAGAGAGGACGTCCGGGTGGACGCGCCTGGGGCCTGTCCTGTGGTCACCGACAGCGGCCATGTTCCCACAACCCTCCCCTCGCCCAGCCCCCGTCTTGTGGTTTCCCGGGGCCAGTCTTTACCTTTTCCTGGTTTCACTGAATGTTACATGTTTACGTCAGACAATAGGATTCCTTTGGTGATGCGAGTGTTTGTCTTTCTTTAAGGACCTGTACGCGGTTGTTAATGGTGGCATCGAGGAAACCACGGAGCTTCTGAAGCAGCGATTTGACCACATTCTCTATACGGGAAACACCACTGTTGGAAAAATTGTCATGGAAGCCGCTGCCAAGCATCTGACCCCCGTGACCCTTGAACTGGGAGGGAAGAGTCCTTGTTACGTTGACAAAGACTGTGACCTGGATGTCGCCTGCAGGTGAGACCGGTTATCTGGACTCCCCCAGCAGGCTCGCCTGCCCTGTACCTCCTCACTGGGCATTGCCATTGATGTCCTCACAGGGACCAGAACTCTTTCACAAACCATGCCACAGCCGGAGGAGATGAACACGAGGTTGTGACATCACACGGTTGCCCTCAGGATGAGGAAAAGCTATTTCTGTTCTCTAGATAATAGACCTGACAAGAAGTTTTACTGTTCTACTGATAGCTGATCCAGAAAGTAGATAATGCCAAGGATCCTGTGTGCCTAATAAACTCTTTAAATTTCCAAAGAAAGGGCATTATGCTGATCTCTTAACTGAGTTCCTTTATTGATAAAACCAATAATTCTCATCTTTTAACTGAGAATAATAGCATCTTGCATCTGAGAACTAGAAGATGCAAGGTTTCGGGATGTCTTCGCTAAATCAGTTCAGCTAACAGGAAGTGCCCAAACCCACAGCTGACTGTGCTGGCATGGCGTGGCTCTCCCTCTCTTCAGACAAGGGGAGCGGGGGGCGTTGGCCGGGCTCCGGGTTGGCTCTGTAAGTAGACGTCTACTTGCTGGAACAGGGGACCCCGGTTCGTGGGTTTCTGTCTGAGTCCGGGCACAGCGTCCCAGATCGGGGAGGGCTTCTGGTCCTGCTTGTACCTGGCATCTTGCAGCAGGACCAAGCCACAGCGGGAGCCGTGCTGTCTGTGGAACCCCTGTCCTCCCAGATGTCCTCTTGGCCGGGGTGGGAAGAGGGTGTCAGGAGGCTGTTTTTTCTCTTTTCCTGCCGCAGGCAGTGGCTTCCCTGCGTATAAAGTAATGTTTCTCATGAACTGGCAGGAGGCTTCCCCTGCTTTGTAGAATAGTCTACGCCAATTGAAAATGCGTCCTCAGTTCCAACCAACTGATTTAGAGATGAGTTTTCAAAACATTTTTTTTATCAAGATTACCAAATACGTTTATGTACTAGTAATCTTGACAGCTAGCTGAAAAACATTCAGACAGCGCCGAAGTGCGTGACAGGTGCGTGGGAACTGAACTCTGGCTGCTCGTGCTTTTCCCAGACGCATCGCCTGGGGCAAGTACATGAACTGCGGCCAGACCTGCATCGCCCCCGATTATGTGCTCTGCGAGCCGTCCCTCCAGGACCTGATCGTGCGGAAGGTGAAGGAGGCCGTGAAGGTTCGTTTTTCCCACCTCTGGGTCCACTGGTCTCACTGGGATACAGAGTGAAATCAGATGTTTGCAGGGGGCATCGCCCCACCCCCTCCCGGGAACATTCCAGGAGCACGTGACTGAACTAATTTCCTGGCTGATGCAAAGCGCTCTCGTAGAACGTGGTAGCAGGGTGAGATTGGTGTTATACACGCTGACACTGTCTAGTTGATTTGTTAATGGCACAACTGGTTAGGTGTAGAACGGGCCTTAAAAAAAAAAGCTCAGTAGCTATTGTGTGGTCTGGGGAGAACGTCGCGTGGCCTCTGCGGTGTGGCCAAGGCCCTTACCGCGGCTGCAGCGATCAAGGTTATCGGTGCTCGGCTGTGCCGGCGGTTTAGAGAAGCCAGCAGTTTTGAGGAACGTGCACTCTTGACGTGGCCATCAGTCTTTGAGGGCATTTCAAATGGCCATCTCTAGAGAGGGGACCAAGGAAGGCTACACGGTGGTGTCCTGAGCTGAGCCAGAAGGAACGTAGGACTGGGACTGGAAGAAAGGAAGGGATGAAGCTGTGATAGTTCAGCGGTGGGAGCCCCCTGGGTGGAGAAATTATTGAAACAACCGTTGCTCACTCGCCGGGTACTGACCGAGCCCTGAAAGGAAGGCTCCGGAACACCCAGGAGTGACGTAGGTGAGCAGCAAGGTGACGTGGAAGTTGGACGTTAGTGGCGGGACTGCGATGGGGCCGGACAAGGAGAGCGTGAAAGGGGAGCTTGGCCCGGCTCTCGGAAGACACTGGGGCTGCTGGGGACGTGCTCGGGTGAGTGTGGTGAGGAACTGGGTTTCCATGAGGCGTGTGTTCTCTCGTCGCCGTGGCTCTCCACTGGGGGTCACTGGGAGCCGTTTTAGAAAAGCCCCCAGTCCCCCCCTCCAAAGACGGTGGTCCAGCAGGGCTGGGGTCTCCAGGTGATGATGAGGTGCGTCCAGCACTGAAAACCACTCCTGTGGCTCTGGTGTTGGGGCCCAAGAACACGCATTGCAACACGCTGCCCGGGAGCTTCCTTCCTCCTGGGTTCGAGGCAGGTGCGGGGGGTGGACCGAGCTCAGTGTCGCTGGAGAGTAGATTGAGAGCTCCCGCGGGGCTGACTGCTTGGCTTCTGAGGCTCTCTTACTCTGGCTGATTTACCAAGACTGTGTTTTGATCTTTTGAGTGGTTTCACGGTTATCTGTGACTGGTAGAAGTTCCAGTCCAGAGAAGACCTAACATGAGGAAATCGCACAAAGCTCAGCAAACCCTTTCTGCAAAAGGGGAAAAACACACGCGGTCAGTGTTTTAGGCTTTGCAGGTCACAGGGCCTTTGCCACCACCACCCAGCTCCTCACAGGACAGCAGCCAGAGCTGATAGGCAAGCGCACGTGTGGCCCTGACACGGGGCAAGACCCACCCCCAGGAGGGACCCATGCCAACTCCCGAAACCGTGGAAAATGGGAGACTTGTGTGTGTGCTTTAACTCCTGTCCTTGACCTGCCAAAGAGCTTAGTCTTACTACTGTTAAAGGATTTGGGGGCTGGGGGGTTGGATTCTGTGAGGATACAAAACCAGATTTGGGGCCATGGTGAATTTTATAATTATTAAAGAAATTAAAATATGGGTCTTTGGTGACAACTAGATACTACTGTTTTAAACAGGAATTTTATGGAGAAAATATAAAAGAATCCCCCGACTATGAAAGGATCATCAATCTTCGTCATTTTAAGCGGATACAAAGTTTGCTTGAAGGACAAAAGATAGCTTTTGGCGGGGAGACCGATGAGGCCACACGCTACATAGGTAATGGAGACTCATCTCATCCTGTAGGGAGGGGCAACTTAACAGTTTTTATTGACACTCTTTACCGACACTGAATAAACTATTAGGTGTAGAGTGTTTAATAAGCTATTAAATACTGCTTTCTGGTAAACTGCTTTGTTACAAGCGAGTTAAAGATGATTTTATGTATGTGTATGTTGAGTAACTCTATTTAGTTGTTTGTATTTACACACGTATTTTATCTAACTTTTTCTTCCTGGCAACCTTGAGAAGCAGAACCAGACTCTGTAGTTATTTCCAGCTTATGGCTGGGAAAACAGCCCAGAGAAGGAAATAGCTCAACCACAATTGCACAGCTAGCCGACAGCAGTACTGTTCCAGAAAGAATGTTTTCACCTATCATGCTTGACCTCACTATTTACTTTCTTGTTGTGTTCTTTGTTTTTTTGACACGAGTATGTATCACTTATGAATTTTAAACACACTTATCTAAAATAACACCTAAGATGAGAGAAGAATCACGCATGGGGACTTCCCCGGTGGCGCAGTGGTTAAGAATCCTCCTGCCAATGCAGGGGACACGGGTTCGAGCCCTGTTCCGGGAAGATCCCACATGCCGTGGAGCAACTAAGGCCATGTGCCACAACTACTGAGCCCGCGCGCCCAGAGCCCGTGCTCCCAACAAGAGAAGCCACCGCAGTGAGAAGCCCGCGTGCCGCAACTAGAGAAAGCCCGCGTGCAGCAACAAAGACCCAATGCAGCCAAAAATAAATAAATAAACAAACTTATTTAAAGAAAAAAAAAAAAGATCACACATGAAGTTGGCGAAAAAGCTACTCCTCAAATCTGTTTACCTGTTTCCTCTCATCATCACCAAAAACCCCAACTTTTCAAAAACAGAACTTACGGGACTTAAACAGTACGGAGAAAAGTATGCTCTCGGCCTATTAGTTCAGCGGCTCCGTAACATCCCCAGAGCTGCGGGGGTTCGTCTTTGGGTCCTGCCGGCCCAGCATGTTGACTGCATGCCTGTACGCCCATCAGTGGTGAGAGGGAAGGTCGGCCGTGATTAGCTCAGACTAGTTAGGAGCTTACCCCGACCTGGTCCAGGGTCACCTCACCTAAACGCGTGGCTCTGCAGAGGGGGATGGACACCTCTCTGGCCCAGGGAAGCCGCGTGCGGCGGATCTGAGGCAGCGGCTTCTGTACCCCCGGGCGTGCTGGAGAGAGCCGTCCTGTGCCATGCCTCCAGGAGAACCTGGTCGTAACCGTGGGTGGAGGAGAGAGCACGCTTGTTCCGTCAGGTGTCTTCTGCTGTAGTCGACCCTCCAGCCCGTCCGCAGGGTCTCCCTGAGCGCTGCGGCTTGGGGACTTCTTGGTGTGGACACTGGACACCCCACAAAGCTCTTCAGGATACATGTCGTCCTCCGGTCTGTGTCTTTCCCCAGAGTGGACGGAACGCTGAGATAAGGCTTAGGGAATCCCACCATTTCATTACGTTTTCTGAACCTGACGCAGTTGTAATCAAGCTCAAAGAGATCACAGGCAGGAACGCACTTCTATTAAGAAACTGTACTGGTTTGATCCACCGAGGGGCCCTCTGTGCTCCCAGGAAGGCCTATCCACAGAAAGACGTAGGAATGTGGCGCTGAACAGGGTTAAACATGCATAGGATTTACTCAAGCCTGTATCTCCCCCTGGGTTTGCACAAGGATCCCTGATGCACACGCGTGGAGATGTAATATTTGCACGGTTCACCCACGTACTTGGGACTTGTCTTGGTGGACGACACCTGGGCGGGAGTGGGGAAGGGATGGGTGGGCGGCCCAGTGAGCCAGACGCGAGGTGAGCGTTTTCATTTTTCAGCCCCAACGATACTCACTGATGTGGATCCTGAAACCAAGGTGATGCAAGAGGAAATCTTTGGACCAATTCTTCCAATAGTGCCTGTGAAGAATGAAGAAGCAGCCGTACAATTCATAAATGAACGCGAAAAGCCCCTGGCTTTCTACGTGTTTTCTCATAACACTAAGGTAAACTTCCCAGCATGCGGCTCGCTCTCAGAAGCCATGCTCCTCTGCTGTAAAGCAAATGCTGATTATTTCGTCTGACGCCAGAGTCCCCCAGTCCTGGGTAACGAGGCCCTGGGGTTATGGCTGTGACCCTTCCCTTACTCCCTGGGGTCAGAGCTGAGTCTTCGGGGCGAGTGTCACAAGCCTGGTGACTCACAAACACCTGCCACGTCACTGGGAGACGTCTGAGTGCCTGCATCAGAAGCGCTTCTGCTGTTGATCCGTAGGGCGTCCTGTGGTACAGCCCCGGCTCTTACCCACGCAGTGTCTGCGGCCCGCAGGGCAGTGTCTCTGGCGCTGCTGAGGGAGGTGCTTGGGAAGCCTCGGACTTGGCTTTCTCCAGCCACGGGGCTTTGTGGTTGGAGTGGTGTTGCCGTCCCAGCCGGGCCGGCAGACCACATGCCACCCCAGGCCCAGCAGCCCTGCTGCCGCCCTCCACGCGGCCCGTCCGTATGCACCTCGAGGTGACTGGCTGCTGCTAAGGGACAGTGGCCTCAAGGTGGGCCAGTAGGCCAGGAGCCTCTGAAGAAAGGGGAAAACTCGGAAGGGAGGGTGCAGCCAGGTGAGGTCAAGGAGTTCCCACGGCAGGTGTTTTCTGCAGAGCCTCTGCCGGGGCCACGCAGGGAGTCTCGGGGCAGCTTCTAGAGCTGGCGGTGCTGGCGTGGTACCGATCTCTACAGACCGTCCAGGAAGACCGAATGTGCGGGGCCCAGCTAGGAATGGGTTACTGGCACACAGCGGTCTGACGGTTGAAATGACCACAGGCAGTGGTGGACGGAGTGGAAGCTGCGGTCTGCGGCCCAGGCACGGGGTGGCAGGTCAGGCTCGGTCCCAGGGTCAGCAGTGACCTTTGCTACAGAGGACTTGGTGGGTCAGCAGCCAGGGGAAGTGACATTTACCAGTCCAGTGTCATCGTGCCCATTCAGGTTCTGGGCCAACCAGCGATTCCCTTCAAAAATAGGATGCTACCTCTGAAATCTTGAATGTTTTTTACATTTCCTAGAAACAAAATGATAACCTGTTAATCACATGCCATCCTTTAAAGCAGAGATAGAGAAATATTAACAATTTTTAAAACCTGGAATATAGCCTGAACCATCCCTGGTAAGAAAGGCCCTGGCTGTGGTCCCGGGGGTCCAGCGCTGGGCTGTGCCCAGGCGCGTGGGCCCAACTCTTCAGGTGGTCCGGGTCTCGCTCACTGCTCCCAGCCTCGAGGAGGATGTGGGTCCCAGGCCAGGGGCAACTGACCCAGAGCCTCTGTTCCTTCTCGTCCTCAGCTCATCAAGCGAATGATCGACAGGACGTCCAGCGGGGGCGTCACGGGCAACGACGTCATCATGCACTTCATGCTCAGCTCCCTGCCCTTCGGAGGCGTGGGTGAGGCCCCCTCCCGGTCAACGGCCCTGCAAGCCGCTGCCTGGGGCCCACCTCTGTCCCGCCCCCTGCTCTCCATCCCCAGAGTCTGTAATGACTGTTCTTTATTGCGTTGCTTCACTGGTTTATGGATCTTCTCCCAGATTCAGGGCATTTCTTAGGCCAAAAGTCAGGTCTCAGTTGAACTGATAAATGCCCTCTGTCCTTTATCGAATGAGGCAGCACGTGACGGGCTCACAGCGCCAGGAGCAGACAGCAGCCAAGGGCTTGAACGTCCCTTTGCTTTTGGGGGATAAAGGGGCAAAACCAAACAAAACACTATAGAAAGTTACAAGGGAAAGTGTAGTAACCTCCGAGGCATAAAGTGTTAATATTCTGGCTTGTCGTTTAGATTGTTTTCCTTAAAATGCATGTCTCTTGATACACATCACAGAGTCTCCCTGCAGCTTCAGCTGTCACCTAAGTGATGCCCCAGCGGCCCCAGTAAGCTGCGCGCCGGGTGCCTTGTGCCACATGCTCGTCTGCCCGGCTCACGTGACCGAGCAGAGAAGTGAGCACGGTCCCGGAGCACAGGTCTGAGAGGCCTGTTGCCACACAGCCGCTTGACCCCGCTGTCCTGGCCTTGGTCACCTTCCAGGAGCCTGGGGGAGCAGTGACTCAGGCACGTGCCACGGCGGGAACAGGCACATGCGGCTCTTGGAGTAGACCGCTTGGAGTCCCGCTCGGGCCCTGCCCAGCCCCCTCTCCCTCTCAGGAGGTGGGGCTCTGTTGAGAATGAGCTTGGTCCCTGGCATCAGTGACAGCCAGCACCCCGGGAGCTGCCGGTCCCTGCCCTGCTCTCGGAGAGCGTCCTGTGCGAGGGGCCCGCCGTGCGGGGGGCGCTGGGAGGACGTCCTGGAACGAGCCATGTGCACCGGTGGAGGGGTGCAGCCGGGGCGCCGTGTGCTCGGAAGGAGCACCGTCACCCACAGCGGAGCCCGTCTCGTCTGTTCCTTTATTTCAGGGTCCAGTGGGATGGGAGCGTATCACGGAAAACACAGTTTCGATACTTTTTCGCATCAGCGTCCCTGTTTATTAAAAAGCCTGAAGCGAGAAAGCGCCAACAAACTCCGGTATCCTCCCAATAGCCAGTCGAAGGTGGACTGGGCAAAACTGTTCTTCCTGAAACGGATCAACAGAGGGAAACTCGGGCTTCTGCTGCTCGCCCTCCTGGGCGTCGTGGTGGCGGCGCTCGTGAAGGTGAGTCCCCGGGACTCGGGCGCCCGGCGCCTCCAGGTGCACCTCTTGCATCTCGGGAGCACCTCCCGTCTTTCAAGCAGCTCTCTCCTATTAACTTCCAGAGCCTAAGACCGAGGTCAGGGAGCTTCAGGCTGCTGGGCGCCCCTGCTTTTCCGGGCATCCCTGGCTGCCTCTGTGCTCCGGCGGCAGGGACCGTGCAGCCCACAGGCCTCAGTCCTTACAGGGGGCGTGTGGCGGCCTCGGGTCTGAGTTTAAAGCCCCGTCGAGTGTGCTGCCGAAGTCCGAGCCGCCTCACCCTCTGATCCTCTTGCTGTTGGTGCCTCAGCGTCAGTTTGGTTCCTGGGTGTGCAGGAACCCGGCGTGCGTGGAGGTGGAGGACAGTGTACCGGGGACGGGGCTGGTGGGGAAGCAGCCGTGCTGGGGGAAGCTGGCCTGTAGCGTTTCTCTCTGGTGACTGGCCGTTCCGGGCGTGGACTTGCTAAGAGACCCTCATGACAGCCAGCGTCCAAGGACGGTCCGTATCCTTGGGGCGAAGCCAGATTCAAGCATTTAATGGAACAGCTGTGTTCATATCTGTATTTTGTTTAAATGTTGAAAGGGGGTCGGCTCACCTTACGGTGTCACAGCTTTGGCGGAACTGGACATACCGGTCACATCTGAGATCGTTTGGGTTTCCTCGGAAATCAGGCTGTGCTGAGGAGAAAGGCCCTGTTGATTTTTCTGGCAGCTCACAGATTGTGCCGTCCTGTGAGCCAGGAACGCCAGAACCCAGCCCTGTCTGTCGAGAGGAGGTTGGGCTGTTTCTTTCCTTTCTGTCAAGTGGGCCAGCTTGGGGTGTGTTCTCTTGCAGTCGGTTGTTTTTCTACACTTGGAGGCTTAGGCGTTATCAGAAAAAGAATGTCTCCAGACATTCTGGACCTTGGCCTAGAGCGTCAGAGTGTGAAAACTTAACTTGGCCACAGGTTTTCAAGGGTGAGGTCGGCTTGCTGGACTCTCAAGATTAGAGGTCGTGGCTTAGCTGGGTCTGGGTGAAGCATTCATTACTTCCAGGAAAGGATGGTCTCATGCACTCGGCTGTCCCAGAGGACGTGCCTGCTGACCCACTCATAGTCACCTTCCTTTGTTTCAGAATTTGAGAATAATCTTATAAAAAGCTCCAAGTCACTATTGATTTTGGTTTTGAGTTGTTTCGTTGTTTTTTTTAAAAAACTTCGACTTTAGAATTCATGTAGCAGACTTAGTGAATCGAAACATCTTGTGGGTGTAGAACTTTCTAGGTTTTTTCTTCTGCTTCTTCCTGAGGTCGGAGGTGCGCTTGGGTCTCTGGTCACTATCTGCCTATCTTTTTTCCCCGAGACGTGGGTCCCCAGCCTGACAAGGCATCTTCTTGGTCTGGATGGAGTTTCTTAGCCTCGTGGAAAATTCGGAGGTGCAGGCTGACTGTGCCCCATATTCCCAGGAGGGCTCCCCCAGGTGCAATGCCCTGTGCCCCACAGGCTAGGGCAGGCCAGGTGGCCCGCCCAGAGTTCCCGAAAGGGTTTGGCAGACAAGCCTTTCTCTGGTAGGGTCTAGAGAAGCAGCAGTGTATAAAAACGTTTATTCGGCTGCGAACAAGAAAATATGGCTTTGATCCCGGGCTCTGGGATCGACTTAATTATGGCTTCGGCCAAGGCCTCTTCTGAGCCCACAGAGCGAGGGCACGGGCACCCGGAGGTCCAGGCCGCTTCCAGTCCCACCTCTCTGCTCTCCTTACTGGGATCCCATGTGTTCGTCGTCCCGATTGTTTTGGATTCAGCTGGATTCAGCGTGAGATTGCGTAAAGATTGGGGGTTTTTCTCCTCTTTGCTGCTTCTCTGCTCTTCTCTCTGTGCTTTTACCCGCTTCTTATCAAATCACCTTTTAAACAACTGACTCTGAGCCTAAATTGTCCATTTACTTGAGGAATCTACTGGTGGTAATTGCAAACATTTTTCTGAAATTGCTTTTTGCACTTAGTATTTTGTTATGCGCTTGGATATGATTTTAGTAATTCACTTTACTAGAATTAGAATGGATGTGGAACATTTTAAAATGGGAAACTGAAAGCTGCAAAACTGTCCATCTAAAGGGAACATGTCAGAACCTCAGAGTGGGGGAATTTTCTCTGTGCATTTTACACAAAGTAAAGTTCCACTAAAGCTTAACATAAGCTATGGAAAGCATTTGGGGGGGTTTGTAAAAGTTGAGGAAAATAAAAGGTTCAAATTGAACGATGTCATCGGGCCTTTGAAAATTAAATCCAACGTTTGAACTCTGAGGTTGTGGCCGTGCTTCTTTAAGCCTCAGTGGGTACTGATGAAATTCACTACTGCTCTGGGGGAGGGCATGACCTGTCATCCCCAGCCCGCCCACACTTAAGAGTCCTTAGGGATCTGTGGGCCTTGTTGACATGGTCCTTAGGGCAGACGGTACATGTCAGGGTCCCGATCCCGGGCCCATGTTCCAGGGCTGGTGGGGGCATTGTAAACCAGCGGGTAACCCAGATTCCTTTCTCCTCCCCCAGGCTGGATGCCACTGAGGAGTGATCCGTGCCGCCTCGTCATCCTCCCTACTGACTCATCCTTCTACCAAATAATTAATGAACCAGTAATTTTTAAGTCCTGCCAACAATTGTAAGACAATATGCAAATGCACCATTGCCACTCACCATTAGTGAAACTCGCCGTTTCAGCCAAAGCCCAGCACTCGCCCGCCCAGTAGTGAGACACTCGGAGAACCCCCACCCCTAGAGCTCTGGGCTGGGGGAGGGGAGAGCGTGCTGGGTGAACCTGAGTTCCCAGAACCTTCTCAGCGACTCTGCTGCTCACGGGACATGGGACACCCTGCCCCTACCGGGGGCATCACCCTGTGGCCTTCCAGAGCCCAGCCCCGCCCAGGTTTCCAGGTCTCAGTCCAGAGAGGTGAGGTGAGGTCTCCCAGCCCCCTTGGGGTTCGAGGCACTAGAACTGGGGTGGGGGGTCCCTGTCCCTCGTCTGTTGGGACTTGAAAGCCTGACCTCCGGGAGTCGGCCTTCCCCTCTCCACTCTCTGTCCTGTCTCGTGCTCGGTTTGTGATGGTCCGTGCGGCCGTCCACACATGGTTTTGTGACTCATGTCACTCACTCAGAGCATCTTGTAAATCCTAGGGCTTCCCGGAAGACAGTTGCCAATTTCATGCAAGTATCAGCTGTCACTCCTCGGGTGCAGTTGCAGAGTTCTGCATCTTACAAAACCCGCCTGGCATTTTTTACTGCTGTCCTGAAAGTACTCATAACAATACTTATCCTGCATAATAGGACCTTCAAGTTGCAAGTTAATGGCTCTTCAAGGACAAATCTAAGTTTCTTATTTCTGTAGCACAAGGCAAGTAAATTTCCCTTTTTTAAACTTGAGAGAATAGATTGGGTCCACAGAACTTAACGTGGGGACCATTTCCTGTCCTGGACAGGAGGCCTTGGGCATTCACGGCTCTGCAGCCCTGAGAGCCTCTGGGGCTGGTGAGTGGGCGTCTGGAGGAGGACCCTGAGCCACAGCAGCTGCCCCTCTGAAGGGGATGGAAGACGCAGGGAGACACACCACCGCCCCCCCCACCCCCACCCCCACCCCCTGCCGGACCCCCGCCTGGGGCACTTCAGCCAGATGGAAAGTCTGAAGGAGAGCCCTCGGGGCAGGGGGCCGGTGGTGGTCCGGGCTGCAGGGGCCGCACCCTCCCCGCCGCTCAGTGAGAGTGTAACTCACTCTAGGAACGTGTGATCCACCACTGAGTGAACTTGTCCGTTAGGCTGTCTGCAGTGCGTTACATCTACATCACAGGACGAGGTGGTGAGAATCAATCACTAGGCTAGTTTAGGAAACAGCTGCTTAAACCACTATCAGAATAATCAATCACAAAATAGCTCAGACAGAATTTCAATATGGAATTTTCATCTGGTATATTGTACGTTACACTTTTTTTATATAAAGCAGGTTCTTATTAGTCATCCATTTTATACACATCATTGTACACATGTCAATCCCAATCTCCCAGTTCATCCCCCCACCACCACCACCCCCCACCACCACTTTCCCCCCTTGGTGTCCATACGTTTGTTCCCTACATCTGTGTCTCTATTTCTGCCTTGCAAACCGGTTCATCTGTACCATTTTTCTAGGTTCCACATATATGTGTTAATATACGACATTTGTTTCTCTCTTTCTGACTTACTTCATTCTGAATGACAGTCTCTAGGTCCATCCACGTCTCTACAAATGACCCAATCTTGTTCCTTTTTACGTCTGAGTAATATTCCATCGTATATATATGTACCATGTCTTCTTTATCCATTGATCTGTCGATGGGCATTGAGGTTGCTTCCATGACCTGGCTATAGTAAATAGTGCTGCAATGAACACTGGGGTGCACGTGTCTTTTTGAATTATGGTTTTCTCCGGGTATATGCCCAGGAGTGGGATTGCTGGGTCATATGGTAGTTCTATTTTTAGTTTTTTAAGGAACCTCCATACTGTTCTCCATAGTGGCTGTATCAATTTACATTCCCACCAACAGTGCAAGAGGGTTCCCTTTTCTCCACACTCTCTCCAGCATTGATTGATTGTAGATTTTTTTGATGATGCCCATTCTGACTGGTGTGAGGTGATACCTCACTGAAGTTTTGACTTGCATTTTTCTAATAATTAGTGATGTTGAGCCTCTTGTCCATCTGTATGTCTTCTTTGGAGAAATGTCTATTTAGGTCCTCTGCCCATTTTTTGATTGGGTTGTTTGTTTTTTTTAAGATTGAGTTGCATGAGCTGTTTATATATTTTGGAGATTAATCCTTTGTCCGTTGATTTGTTTGCAAATATTAAACATTCTAATTAAGCAAAATTATTGACTAGTCTACTAGTATATTCTGCTTCAGAATAAACATATTTGGTAAAATTGGCATGAATTGTAATAATGTTCTTAGTTTTCAGATATCCCCTGTTGGAGACAATTCTTTGACCACAAGTTTTCTCCAACTATAAATCCATTTTTTTGCCTTTATCTATTCAAAGGTGGTGTTGGTCAGCTTTCTTTAACTGATTTTCCCTCATTTTAAATTCTCAGCCAAGAAGATTTTTCTCAAGTTTTACTGTCATTTATGGGTTGTTTCTTAAAATAATCTATAGAGTAGATAGGATTTTTTTTCCCAACTATATCCTCCTTCCCCATCTGCTGACCCAAAACAAGCATTTCTGTGAGCATGTTCACGAGACACCAATCCCATAAGGTTTTACACAAAAACTGGCCCCACTGCCGACCCTGCCTAGAAGGGGTTTGTAAGGCACACCGGCATCTTAAAGATCCCAGGCCTACAGAACCTCTGAAGTGCCAGTGTGTGTTGTTTCCCAAACTTCCTTGAGCATGGAGTCCTTTTTCCTCGATACCTCTCAACCTTAGGACACGTGGCGTGACTGTGCTGTGCTCCGTACCTGGTCGTTGTGTTTGGCTGCAGAAGCTGTGTCTTCATGTCACAGATGAGGATGCAGGCTTCTGCTTTCCTGTGGGCGGAGGGCCTGCAGGAGGATCCCTGGCGTGTTGACTCTTCAGAACCAGGGTTTGCACTCTGCGTCCTTTTTTCCTGTTGACCTTGATCAATAAATCCGTCTGTCTGTGGGTGTGTTTATAGCTACTGATGCTGAAGGGACTGATGATGACAGAGGCCAGGCTGCCCGCACTGGGTGGCGGTGTGCGGCCTGGAGCCCAGAAATGGTCACCAGTCCCAGGCCTCAAAAGCATCCTAGAATTTGGATCAGCAGCAGATTCCACCCTGAGGCCACGTGGCCCAACGATCTGGGCTTCGCTGCCCTTGTTTGTATCATTGCTACTGTATGAAAGGTGTTTCTCAAAGTCTGTGATACGTGAAAATGCTGGTGCCACGAGAGGACTGAAGGAAAGGTGACCAGACCGGCCCTGGTTGGGGCCTCACGGCGCCTGGATCTGCGGAGGGTGCGTGGGCAGGACGCAGATGGGGGTCTCCGCGCGGGGTCCGCTGGCCCCCTTTCCAGAGCTTCACAAAGGCTTTGTGTACAGACTTGGGCAGCAGACTCAGCCTAGAAGTATGCACTTCTTAATGTAACGGTGGCATTTGCCATTTTGTTTTGATTTGAAATCTCCAATTTGAAGCCATTTACGTTATTGAATAATGGTAGCAACTCCAGGAGCCTCGTCTTCCGGTCAGTTGAGGTCTTCTAAAGAGCAGTTAACCGCAATTCACACCCGTTATGTCACACGAGGCACCGGCTAAAGGTCTATTTTTGAGGATGTGGGGTGGGCAGACACTCTGCTTCCTTTCTTGCTAGGGCCTGGCAGTCAGGACCCTGATGACAAGCCCCACTACCAGCATGCCCGTCGCTGCCCCCAGAGCAGCCCCTCGGCGGATGGCCAGCTGTTTGGCCGACAGTCTGCCAGGGGGAGCTGGCAGGGGTTGGGCTGCTTCTGGAGTCCCAAAGAGGTCCAGATGGGCCTCGGGCCTTGAGTACATTGTCAGGGTCACGCCAGGGTAGCTGACCGTAGCCACTGCAGAGGCAAACAGGGGCCAGCTTAGCATGGGGGTGGGGTGGGGGGTGGCTTGGAGGTGCATGATCGACGCCTGTCCCTCACAGCAGGAGACGCCCGCCTTTTCTCTACGGCACGACCGGAGGAGAGAACTACGTGGGATGCGCAGGAAAGGCTGTCTAAGGTGAGATGAGATCAGACACACGTGCCTGTCTGGGCCTGTGTGATGCCTAACCTTCACCAGTGACCTCAGGGCACGTTTGAAACGCTTAGTTGAGCTGCCTTTGCATGTTCCCTCGTGACAAGTGAAGCCCATAGAGTCTGCAGCTGGTTCCCCACCGCAGGACGACGCACAGGCACTGGGATAACTGGGGCTTTGGGCCGTGATAACCGGCGCCCGCCCCACGGCAGCAGATCGGCCGCCTGGTGGGGTTCGGGGGGTCGGCGGGAAGCGCCCGCACGCTGCTGAGTCGAGCCAGGCTGACCTGCCCAACCCACGCCTGCAGGTCTCCCACCTGGGTTGGAGGTGAGTGCTGACAACACGCTCTAGGGTCCAACGGCCCGTGCTCCGACCTCGTCCTCTGCCTTTGCAGTTGCGGGATGACAGGGAAGAGACCCAAGCCCTCAACCCACTCCCTCATCTGAATGGAACCGAGGCTCACTGCCCCCCAGGCTGGGGAGGGACAGGGCCTGCTTCCCGGGGCCTCTTAGATAGCGGACGTTAGTGTCACCCTCCTGGCATTAGGACGGAGGTCACTGTCACGCTGAGGGAGAAAGGCAGCTGGGGCTCGCGCGGTTCCCGGTCACCCGCACACGCGGGGCAGCGTTACCTGAAGATACGACCGCTCTCTCAGGCCCGAGTCTGAGGCTGGGGGTCGTGCTCTCAGTGGCCTGGGGCGGCAGCCCCACACGTTTCTGCACCTGAAGGAGACAGAGTTGTCCGGTCGGCCTGCTGTCCACCCCGGCCTCAGCTGTGCCCTGCAGGCCGAGGTCACACACAGGCACTCCTCGGAGGCTCCAGACCACTGCAATAAAGCGAATGTCACAACAGAGCCACTCACAGGGGATTTCTGGTTTCCCGGTGCATATAAAAGTGATGTTTGCACGATATTGGAGTCTGTTAAGCACACAATACCATCGTGTCTAAAAACGGCTTGTCCCTGCCGCAGTTAAAAAGTGCCTCTTTGCTAAAAAATGCTAACCATCACCTGAGCCTTCGGCAGGCCATCAGCTTTTTGCAATAGTGACATCAGAGATCACTGATCACACCTCCCCATAAAGGAGATAATAATGAGAAGGTCTGACATATGATGAGAATTAGCAAAACTTGAGACATGAAGTGAGAGACGCTGCTGGGAAAATGGCGCCGATAGACGGGCTCAATGCGGGCTCGCTCCAGACCTTCAACCTGTAGAAACCACAGCACCTACAAAGCGCAGTACAGCGAGGTCTGTCCGTGTTCATCCTTCTGGGGGACTTTCCAGGGGTGGTGTTTCAGGGCTGTGCTAATCCGTTGTCTCAGGCGTCAGGAGGCCTGGATCCACACACGAAGGCAAACCCCCACTCCGCGGGGATTCGGTCCGAGAGCACCCCCCGCCCCACGCTCAGCCTGCAGCCTAAGCTGTGGCTTTAATGCCTCTGACAAGCAAGTGCCAGTCCGCCCGCTTTCAGTTCTTCCGAGAGGACGGTGACAGGGTGCTGTCATCGCCTCTTCCAAGGTCACAGCACCCTCGGGGCTCACCCATGTTCAGACGAGTTTGAGCCGTTGGCTTTAGTCTGGCCTTGGGCAGGCGGGCTGCTGAGGTTTCCTTTGTGGGTCTGGGGTGGTACCCGGACGGGGCGCCGCCGACACCGCACCGTCTCCATGACGGGAGACGTTGAGGCGCGCCCCTGGCGTTTTTGGGGGGCGGCACTCACCTCCTCCGCAGCCCGCTTCCAGTCCATGCAGGCGGTGTAGGTGACGAAGGCCGCGGCAGCCAGGAAGACAGAGGCCAGCATGCCCAGCCAGAGGCCTGCAGGACACGGGCCGGTGGGAGCGTCTGACGACGCGCGGGGCGCCCCGCCGCCCCCCACTCCACGTACCCGTGAGCCCCAGCCCGACCACGAAGGTCAGCACGACGCCCAGCGGGAGGCCGACGGCGTAGTACGTGACGGCGTTCACGACGGCCCCGAAGGCCTGCCTGCCGGTCCCTCTCAGGACCCCGCCGTAGAGACACTGCGGGGAGGCAGAGGGGGCCGGGGTTGGTGACGCTGAGGCTGACGGCGGTCTCAGCAGCGGGAGCTTCCGCAGGAATCTACGGGGCATGGCCTCGTTTAAGTCCATAGCACGGGACCAGGATGGGCCCTCGTCCCCCTTCCTTCCCAGCGGGGACCTGCGCGGGGTCACGCAGAAGCCGCTGCACTTCGGACACAACTCCAGAGCCCCGGTCGACACCTTGACTGCCTCCCTGGAGAGGGAAGGTGAAGTTGGAGACGGACTACCCACCGGCTTGGGAAACTGAACTCGCTTCATAACGGACTGTGTGCAGGTCTCCCGTTGCTGCTGCACCAAGTTACCACAAACGGTGGCTTAAAACAAGACATGTGGATTATTTTAGGGTTCCTGAGATTAGAAGGCCGAAATGGTCGCATTATGCTAAAGGTGGGGCTGGTTCCTTCTCGAGGCCCCGGGCACAATCTGCTTCACTGCCGTTTCCAGCTTCTAGAGGTGCCTGCACTCCTGCCCGCGGGCCCCAGACAGCAAAGGCATCGCTCTGACCTCTGCTTCCCCCCCTCTCACTTCTAAGGACCTCTGAAAACACTGGGCTACCTGGATAATCCAGGACAGTCTCCCCACCTCAAGACCCTCGGCTTAATCACATCTGCAAAGACCCCTTTTGCCACGTGACGCCCACAGGTCCAGGGATCACGATGTGGGTGTCTTTGGGGCGTTCTCCTGCCTTCCTGCCGGCAGGTGAAAGTGTCTTGTTCCGGAAGGAAGAGGCAGCCTTTCCCGCTGCTGCCCCATGACGACGCTCGCGTGAGACCTGCCTACAGAAAGCACCACCTGTTCACTTGACATCCTCCCAGCTCGACCCCAGACCTAATGAGCTGAAGAAATACAGGCTCCGCGCATGCTCCGTCAGCACTATTGCTCAACAGATGTTCGGTTACTTTTATTTTGTTAAGACGAGGGATGGGGAGTATTGTGTGGTTTGCTTTCCCACGTTTGAGCAAAGAGGTAAATGCGTTGGGGGTAGGAGATCTCTTCAACTTTAAAATATGGCACACATGTTTCTCATTAATATATATCATGACATAAAAGATGATCCTTTCTGGTTAAAAAAAGACTTCTGCCAAATTACGACTGATGTGCTCTGGACCAGTATTTCTCCATCTGGGGGGTGGTTTTGCCCTCCAGGGGACACGTGGCAATGTCTGGAGCTGGTTTTGGTTGTCACAACTCGGGGTGGGGGGGGGGGGGCACTGGCATCTAGCGGGCTGAGGACAGGGTTGTGGCTAAACATCCTACGATGCCCGGGACAGCCCCCCTACAACAAAGAATTATCCGTCCTAGAATGTCAGTAGTGCCAAGGCTGAGAAGCCCTTTAGAGCACTGTGAATTACAGAGACAGTTTCAGTGGGCCCGCTAGCCTGAGGCTGTGGGCCTGTTAGCGAGAAGCAGCAGACGGGTGGACAAGTGATTTTACAGAGAGCGCCAGTGAGACGAAACAGCTGGGGCAGGGGATGCTTGGTAAGTTCTCTGTCCCAAGTGGACCAGAGGCTGAGCGTGCGTGTAGCAGAGGCTGTAGCAGGCCCAAGCCTCCCACACATCCTGGACAGTGGAGCCTGTGCACATGCACAGAAGAGACACAGGAGGACCCAGAAGAAAGTAAACGCTGGGGCAGACTTGAAAACAGCCTGAACTGTGCGTGGGCCCCGGCCCATACTCGGCTCCTTCAGCAGAGAATGGAAGCCCTACCAGCGGTCAGAGGTGCCTGAGCGTCTCCTCCAAACAGTAACTGGCTGAACACTGAGCTATGCAGACATAGGGGTGACCCCTAGGAAGCTAAGCTTAAAAACAAGAAAAACAAAATACAAAACTGAGCAGAGACAGCAGCTGCCGTTTGTGGAGGAGACAGAATCACAGGCAAGACTAAAGAAAACAGCAGTCCTTGGGGAAAGGCTGCTCTCTGGGTTGGACCTACGGTACATCACCAAGCAGGCCTCAGTACATCTAGATGCCTGGTGGTCTAGTGGTTATGACTTGGCACTCGCAACATGTTTAGAAAGACTGGATTAATACAAAAGATTTTCTTTGACCACAACAGAATTAAATTAGAGATGTCTACCAGAAAGAATTTTGGAAATACCTCCAAATATTTGGAAATTAAACAACACACTTCTCAACCCATGGGTCAAAAAAAAAAAAAATCACAAGAGAAATTTTAGAATATTTTGAATGAAAAAAATACAATATATCAAAATTTATGAGACGCAGTTAAAGCAATACTTAGAGGGAAATGTATAGCTTTAAAACGCCCATATTAGAAAGAAAGGTCTCAAATCAGTAGCCTAATATTCCACCCTAGGAAACCAGTAAAGAAAAGCAAACTATGCCTGAATAAAGCAGAAGGATGAGCATAATAAGAATTAAAGTGGAATTCATTGAAACAGTCGACAGAAAACAGCAGAGAAAAATCAATGAAACCAAAATTCTAGTTCTTTGATAGTATCCACAAAACTGACGAACACTTACTAAGGATTTGACCTTGGTAAAATAAGACCAAGAAAACAGGAAAGTGAAGACACAAATTACCAAAATTAGGAATGAAAGAAGAGACATTACTACTTTCCCTAAAGAAAAGGATTGTAAGGGAATATTATGAGCAACTTCTTGCCAAAGATTTAGACAATTTAGTTGAAGTGAATAAATTCCTAGAAAGACACACATTATTAAAACAAACTCAACAAGAAATAGAAAGTGAGGGACTTCCCTGGTGGCACAGTGGTTAAGAATCCAGCTGTCGATGCAGGGGACACGGTTTTGAGCCCTGGTTCGGGAAGATCCCACGTGCCGCGGAGCAACTAAGCCCGTGCACCACAACTACTGAGCCTGCGCTCTAGAGCCCGCGAGCCACAACTACTGAGCCCACGTGCCACAACTTCTGAAGCCCACGCGCCTACAGCCCGTGCTCCGCAACGAGAGAAGCCACTGCAATGAGAAGCCCATGCACCGCAACGAAGAGCAGCCCCCGCTCGCCACGACTAGAGAAAGCCTGCACACAGCAACGAAGACCCAGCACAGCCAAAAATAAATTAATAAAATAAATAAGTTAAAAAAAAAAAAAGAAATAGAAAGTGAATAGATCTATAACAAGTAAATAAATTAAATTAGTTTAAAATCTTCTGACAAAAGCCAGACAAAAGCCCAGATGGCTTCACTGGTGAATTCTATCACATGTTTAAAGAAGAAGTAATGCCAATCCTTCACAAACTCAAAATGTATAGGTATGAGGAGAGAACACTTTCAAAATCATTCCAGGAGGCCAATGATATGCTGATACCAAAGCCAGATCAAGATATCACAAGGAAAAGATAAATATCACAGACCAATATCTCTCATGAATGTAGACACAAAATCTTTAACAAAATACTAGGAAACCAAATTCAGTGATATATATTAGAAAAGATATACGCCATGATCAGGAGGGTTTTATCCCAGGAATGCAAGGTAAAACATCTGAAAATCAATTAATGTAATTACACCATAGTAATAAAGGACAAAACCATGTGATTATCTCAATAGATACAGAAAAAGCCTTCTACAAAACCCAGCACGCATTCATGAGAAAATATTTCAAACTAGGAGAAGGGCTCTTCCTCAGCCTCAATAAGGGGCATTTATAAAAATTTTACAGATAACATATTTAATGCCACAAGGCTGAATACTTTCCCTTTAACATCGAGAACAAGGCACAGGTGTACGCTCTTGCCACTTCCACTCAACATCGTACTGGAGGTTTAGCCAGATGGAAAGGGAGAAGTTAAACTCTATTCACAGATGACATGATCCTATATGGAGAAAACCTTAAGGACTCCACACACCAAAAACTACGAGAATGAGTTTAACGAGGTCACAGGATAAAAGATCAATAAACAAAGATCAATTATCTTTCTATAAACTAGCAATGAACGACCTAAAAATGAAATTAAGAAAAGAGTTCCATTCATAATACCATCAAAAAGAACAAAATATTTGGGGATAAATTTAACAAAAGTAGTGCCAGATTTGACCACTGAAGACTACAGCACGTTGCTGAGGTAAATTAAAGAAAATCTAACTAGTCGGAGAGACATTCCATGTCCATTTTAACAATACTGTTAAGATGACAATTCTCCCAAAATTGCTCTGCGGTGTCAACACAATTCCTTTCAAAATCCCAGCAGGCTTTTTAGTAGAAATTAACACGCTGGTTCTAAAATACATATGGAAATGCAAAGGATCTAGAAGAACAAAAGCAATTAAAAAGAGAGAACAAGGTTGGAAGATTTATACTAACTTATTTCAAAGCTCACTATAAAGCTACAGTACTTAAGACACTGTAGTATTGGCACAGGATGGGCGTATAAATTAATGAAACAGAATTATGAATCTATAAATAAATCACTACATTTACAACCAATTCATTTTTGACCAAAGTGCCAAGATAATTCACTGGGGAGGGAATAGCCTTTCACACACCAAGAATGGTGTTGGGACTGCTGAATATCCACAAACAAAAAAGTAAACTTAGACCCTTACCTTGTACCAAACACAAAAATGGGCTCAAAATGAATCAGAAACATAAGTGTAGGACCTAAAACTATAAAATGTCTAGAAGAATTCATAGGAGAAAATCTTTGTGACCTTGGGTTAGGCAAAGATTTCTTATATATGACAGCAAAAGCGCGAGCCATAAAAGAAAAGAAAATGAGAAACTGGACTACATTAAAAGCGCAAACTTTTGCAGCTCAAAAGTTAAGAAAATGAGGGGGCTTCCCTGGTGGCGCAGTGGTCGAGAATCCGCCTGCCAGGCTTCCCTGGTGGCGCGGTGGTTGAGAGTCCGCCTGCCAGGCTTCCCTGGTGGCGCGGTGGTTGAGGGTCCACCTGCCGATGCAGGGGACACGGGTTCGTACCCCGGTCCGGGAAGATCCCACATGCCACGGAGGGGCTGGGCCCATGAGCCATGGCCGCTGAGCCTGCGCATCCGGATCCTGTGCTCTTCAATGGGAGAGGCCACAACAGTGAGCGGCCCGCGTACAGGAAGAAAAAAAAAAAAAAACAAAGAATCCGCCTGCCAATGCAGGGGACAGGGGTTCGAGCCTTGGTCCGGGAAGACCCCACATGCTGCAGAGCAACTAAGCCCGTGCGCCACAACTACTGAGCCCACGTGCCACAACTACTGAAGCCTGTGCACCTAGAGCCCGTGCTCCACAACAAGAGAAGCCACTGCAATGAGAAGCCCGCACACCACAACAAAGAATAGCCCCCGCTCGCCGCAACTAGAGAAAGCCCGCACACAGCAACGAAGACCCAATGCAGCCAAAAATAAAAAGTTATTTTTTTAAAATAAATAAATAAGAAAATGAAAGTCAAGCCACAGACTGGGCTTGCAAATCATATACCTGATAAAGGACTTATGTACAGAACATATAAAGAATTACTGGGGGAGGGGTGTGTGGGAGGGATGGACTGGGAGTTTGGGGTTGGTAGATGCAAACTATTATATATAGGATGGATAAACAACAAGGTCCTACTGTATAGCACAGGGACCTATGTTCAATATCCTGAGATAAACCATAATGGAAAAGAATACATTTTACAATATATATATGTATAACCGAATCACTTTGCTGTACACCTGAAACTAACACAACATTGTAAATCGACTACACTCCAATAAAAATAAAAATTAAAAACAAACTATACAAAAGCTCTTAAAACACAACAATAAGAAAACAAGCCAATTTTAAAATGGGCTCTGAACAGACACCTCACCAAAGAAGACACACTGATGGCAAATAAGCGTATGAAAAGATGCTCCACATTATGCGTCAGTCGGAAGTTATAAATTAAAACAGCAATGAGACACCACTATACACCCGTTAGAATGACTAGGATCAAAACACTGACAACACCAAATTCTGGCAAGGATGCCGATCAACAGGAATTCTCACTGATCGCTGATAGGAATGCAAAATGGTGCAGCCACTCTGGAAGGCAGTTGGGCAATTTCTTACAAAGCTAAACGTAATATTACCATGCTATTCAACCATCATGCAGCCAGGTATTTCCAGAAAGAGGTGAAAACTATGTCCACACAAAAACCTGCACAATAATGTTCACAGCTTTATTCATAATTGGCCGAACTCGGAAGCAACCACAATGCCCTTTAATGTGGTCCGTCCAGACAGTGAAACATCAGTGCTAAAACGAAACAAGCTGTCAGGCCACGAAAAGACCCAGTGGAGGCCCCTTACGTGCACATGACTAAATGAAAGAAGCCAACCTGAAAAGGCTACGTGCTGTTTAACTCCAGCTATAAGACACTGGAGAAGGCAAAGCTACAGAGACAATAAATAAGATCAGTGATGGCCAGCGGGTGAGGGAGGGGGACAGCGGGAGAAGGGGAGGAATGAACAGGGGGAGCAGAGAGGATTTTTATGGCAGTGAAATTATGCATATGATTCCTTTTTTTTGGGCCCTAACTGACCAGGGATTGAACCCGGGCCACGGCAATGAAAGTGCCGAATCCTAACCACTAGACCACCAGGGAACTCCCATGATTCTCTTTTTTTAATTGAGGTACAGCTGATTTACAATGTTGTGTTAGTTTCTGCTGTACAGCAAAGTGATTCAGAGATATATATATCTATATCTATATTCTTTTCCACTATGGTTTATTACAGGATGTTGAATACAGTTCCCTGTGCTATACAGTAGGACCTGGTTGTTTATCTATTTTATATATAGTAGTTTGTATCTCGTATGATTCTATAATGGTGGGTCCATGTCATTATACCTTTGTCAAAATCCATAGACTGTACAATGGCAGCAATGAACCCTATGGAGAACTATGGACTTAATTAATTATAATGTATCAATATTCTTTCATCAACTAAACAAATGTCCTGCACTAATACCGGATGTAAATAAAAGGGGAAAGGAGGAGTGAGAGGGGTTTATGGGAACTCGCTGTATTTTCTCAGTTTTTCTGTAAACCCAAAACTGGTCTTAAAAATAAAATCTGTTTTTAAAGTTTTAAGACAAACAATACCAAGAATTGGCAAGGGAGGGGGAGGAACTGGAATCCTCATATATTGCTGGTGGGAATGTAAAATGGTACAGCTGCTTTGGAAAACAGCTTAATGGTTTCTTAGAAAGTTAAAAATAAACTTATGGTTCAACCTAACAATTCAAATCCTAGGACTCTACCAAGGGGAGCAGAAACATACGTCCACATGATGACTTGTACGTCAATGTTCCCAGCAGCCTTAGTCACAACAGCCAACACTGAAAACAACCTAAATGTTCATCACCTGATGAATGGGTAGACAAAACGTGTTACAGCCACACAATGGACCATCATTCAGCCACAAAAAAGAAATGAAGTCCTGAAAAATGCTACAACATGGACAAACCTCAAAAGCATTTCACTAAGTGAACGAAACCAGACACGAAAGACTGTATGATTATATTGTATGATTCCATGTCTATGAAATATTCAGAAAAGGCAAGTTCACACAGACAGAAAGCAAGTCAGTGGATTGCCTAGGGCTGGCCATGCAAGCAGGGAGTGACTTCAAAACAGGCCCTATGGGGCTTCCCTGGCGGCGCAGTGGTTGAGAGTCTGCCTGCCAATGCAGGGGACACGGGTTCGAGCCCTGGTCTGGGAGGATCCCACATGCCGCGGAGCAACTAGGCCCGTGAGCCACAACTACTGAGCCTGCGCGTCTGGAGTCTGCGCTCCGCAACAAGAGAGGCCGCGATAGTGAGGCCTGTGCACGCGATGAAGAGTGGCCCCCGCTTGCCACAACTAGAGAAAGCCCTCGCACAGAAACGAAGACCCAACACAGCAAAAATAAATAAATTAAAATAAAAAAAAAAAGAACAGGCCCCAGGAATTTTGGCGGGGGGGATGAAAATATTCTAAAACTGGATTGCAGTGCTGGCTGCCCAAGTATAAATTTATTTTAAAGGATTGACTTATGTACTTAAAATGCATGAATTTATGGTACGTAAATTAAAACTCAAGAAAGTTATAAAAAATATAAAATAAAGATTAGGTCCATGGAACACATAAATTAAGAATGGTATAGATCGGGTCTTCCCTGGTGGCGCAGTGGTTAGGAATCCGCCTGCCAATGCAGGGCACACGGGTTCAAGCCCTGGTCCGGGAAGATCCCACATGCCATGGAGCAACTAAGCCCGTGCCCCACAACTACTGAGCCTGTGCTCTAGAGCCTGTATGCCACAACTACTGAGCCCACGTGCCACAACTACTGAGCCTACGTTCCACAACTACTGAAGCCCGTGCACCTAGAGTCCGTGCTCCACAACAAGAGAAGCCACTGCCATGAGAAGCCCACGCACCGCAACAAAGAGTAGCCCCCGCTCGCCGCAACTAGAGAAAGCCCGTGTGCAGCAACGAAGACCCAACGAAGCCAAAAATAAAAATAATTAATTAATTTAAAAAAAAAAAGAATGATATAGATCTAGCTGGGGGAAAAGATGATAGATGCAGATACACAAGCTCTAAGGTCCCTTGCAATTGCTAACTATATGTCTGCCTCGGGTTCCCTGGTGAGCAAACTGAACGGAGAGGTGCTGCCTTCAGAACATTTAGAAGCCAGAGCGCTCCCTGACCTTACATTGCAGGAGGAATCTCTCAGCCGTGGCCTCACCTTGGAGCTAGAGAAAAAGTAATAATAGTGTCCTTAACACTAGCCCATGACAAAAGCAATAACAGAACCCATAAGATAGTTTCTCTTAACGTTCTGCGGTAAAAGCTATGGCTTCGATGCCGAAAACCAGCACAGAGCAAGCGGTCCTGCTGAGGTCAGAAACGTGCTCCAGGTATTTGCCCGGCTACACTCAAAGGCCAGTCCTGGAACAAACAGGCAACTGGGCAGAGAGCACTGGGGCTTTTGGAAAAATCCTCCACGAACAGCTTCTCCCAAGGTTATTTATTTTCCATAAGAGTTGATGATAATTCTCGTGCAGGTGCTTGCCCCAGTGTTCTGTGCGGCTAGCTAAGCACTCACTCCATGAAGAGATGTGGATTTTATGCTCGGGATGCCTTCCTGAAAGATTCACGGGACCCGAGATGTGAAGCAGAAGACCCACAATTTCAAATTCTGCTTATCAAATGAGACTTTAGTGCTTTCTTTCTTTATGCGATGCTTTTAAAAGTTCACATAATTCAAACCTGCACTAAACGGGACCTGCCCTTCAGCGATCACAGGAGCAGGAAGTCAGGCCCGCTGTGCTCCGGGCCGACCCTCTCCTCCCAAGTGTCCCTTTACTCTGGCAACTGGCGCGACTGCTCCTGGCCCCCGCTCTGGGGAACGAGGAAGGGACGGATTCGTGAGTTTACACTGGGGCCAGTGTTCAGGATTCTGCTCATCTGCGTGCGTCTCTGGCGTGTTGGAATTGCACAGCAGAAGGGGGCTCATTATTTTGAGTGACAGAAACAACACGAGCGGACACTTCGGGCGCCTCTTCTCTGGTCAGCCCTCTCTGCGAATCGGTGAGCTAACGCTCACAGCCCTGAACGGCCTCGGGGAGGGTGCGTGAAAGTGGCGGGGTCAGAGCAGGACTCACACAGACTGCCTCAAACAGGTGGAAGACGACGTAAAGCGGCAGGACCTTGCTGACCAAGGCGACCACTTCCCTGCAGGAGAACGGGAGCGGTAAGACACGAGCGCATCCTTGGAGTGCCCTTCGTGTCCCTTCTATTCTGCCCCTGCCCCACGCCAACGTAACTGATGCTCCTGTCTCTGAGTTTCCCTGTGTCTGGGGGACACACATCTTAACCCCCCGAGAAGCCCCCAAATTTCGCCCTGCCCTCTGGTTGGTGCCCTCTACCGACAGGTGAGCAGTAGAGGGGGCGTCTCTGGGGACCAGCTGGGGAGCACCTGGCATCCCCAGAAGTGAGTGAGAGAACCGATTACCTACTCGTCATTGGTAAAGATGTGGCCCAGTTTATTCCTCAGAAGGCTCAACAGGGTGCCCACAAACAGCGAGGTGCCAACTGTAAGAGACCAAAGGCACAGCCCAGCTTCCACCTGTCCAGCCCCACCCCATGTTCATTTGGATTAAGACCCTCGTTTGTGGTCTGGCAAGGAGGGCACCACATATGAAACGCCTTTCCTCCTGTGGTTCGCAAGTGGGGTCCCTGCACCGGCCGCAGCAGCATCATTGGTAGCTGGTTAGAGGATGCATATTCTCAGACCATCACCTCCGACCTACGGAGTCAGAAACTCCGGCAGGTGGGGTTCTGTGTTTTCACACACACACACCCCTACCCCACCCCCAGGGCTGAAGCCTGAGAGCCACTACTCTGCATGAGGAGCTGATCTGAGCCTGGCAGCTGCAGAAAGCAGAGGCAGGATGGACACAGATGGGGCCACTCTGAGGGCTGGGATGGGCAGGTCCCAAGCTTGTGGAAAATCTGGCAGGGCAGGCTTGAAGGAGGACTGGCTTTCCCAGAGTCACACTAAGTGATGGAAACTGACAGCCCAGAACCCCAGCGGCAGGGAAGGAGCGGAAGGGGCACAGCAGGCTTGCTGCTCGTCAGAGGGGCTGTTCTAGGCCACGTGGCAGGTATAACAGGTTTGGAAGGTGAACCGTTGGCTCCCAAGCCCTCCCCGGCCTAGGTCCCGACCCCACCCACCTGTGCAGAGGGTGCCTGAGATGGCAGATCGCTTGGCTTGCACGGTGTCTGCGGCTCCCAGGGCCGTCCCCACTCGGAAACAGACCGCGATGCTGAGCCCCATGGGAATCTGGGATCAGAGAAAAGGTGTGGTGGTTAGAGGCCCCCTCCTGCCCCGGGGCCGAGAGGGAGGCAGGATGTGTCCAGGGGGCGGGGCCCGCGAGGCTGCTGGCGACAGGGCGAGACCTGGGAGGTGGGGTGGGCTACCCAGGGCCGGCCAAACCCACCGGGCCGGGCCGTCAGACATCACAGGCAACCGAAATCAACGCGCTGCCGGAAATACAGGAGTAAATGCGTGTTAAGAGGTGGATGTGGGGGCTTCCCTGGTGGCGCAGTGGTTGAAAGTCCACCTGCCGATGCAGGGGACACGGGTTCGTGCCCCAGTCCGGGAAGATCCCACATGCCGCGGAGCAGCTGGGCCCGTGAGCCATGGCCGCTGAGCCTGCGCGTCCGGAGCCTGTGCTCCGCAACAAGAGAGGCCACAGCAGTGAGAGGCCCGCGTACCGCAAAAATAAATAAATAAAAATTAAAAAAAAAAAAAAAGAAGAGGTGGATGTGGTCTTAACTATGTTAGAAAAGCTCCCTGTAAGAAGAAAAGATTCAGCGGAAGCCATCCGTAACAAGAATCACCTTATAAATTAGTTTAGTGCATGTAGATTTTTGCAACTCCCTTGATTAAAGCTAGGGTCACAGACTGCATGCCCCAGGAGGCCAGCAGGTGCTACACGAGTGACACGGGACAACCCACGTGTCCGGGGCAGAGGAAGGAGCTGCAGGGACCACGGTGGACGTGAGGAAATGCCCTCACGAGGGCCACTGTCCCCCAGCGCCCACCAGCTGGGGTGTGCAGGAACATGGGCTCACTGCTAAATGGCATGTCCCATTTTTCAAAAAAATGCAAATATCTAGATTGTGATGTGAAATCTCCCTATTTTAAATGGTGCTAATTAATTCAAAACAATTGCAACATCGTGAATTCAGCGGAGCAGCCGTGGGCCACATGTGTCTGGCAGGGCCTGGTGGGTGCAGGAGGTCCAGAGGGTCCCTCGGGGGACAGAGACAGCCTTTGAGGGGACAGCCCCCCCTCCTCTGACACCCCCAGGCCGTCAGGGGGCCGGGCTAGGGGCAGGGCATGGCAAAGGCGCCCCCATCGAGCCTCACCATGTAGACGACAGTGGCCACCTCGTAGATGATGGCCTGGGCAGAGAGGTCGAGCACGCTGAGCCGGCCTGGGGGTGGCGGGGAACATGGTGAGTGCCCGGCCGGCCAGCCCACAGCCCTGGGCTGACAGCAAGCCCCTCGCTCAGGGGCCAAGGGGCCAGTGGTTTCCAATGGCAGATGCAGCAGAGAATGCTCCCGCTTGGGCTCCAGCCCTCCAGGAGACCCCTGCCCAGATGTTACAGGGTCAGGGTCTCTCCTCTGTGTACGAGGTGTGATGAAGAAGGGAAAAACTGGACCAGGGCAGGAAGGCAGAGTTCAGTTCTCAGCCCTGCCGGGTGACTCCGGACCACCTAACTCTTGGGGTCCATGTTCTCATCTCCGATTGGGCCAGGGGTGGGCTGGAAGGTTTCTAGGGGCCACCCCAGCCCTGGCTGTTTGGACCGAGTCCGCTGATGAGCACACAACGTGCCAGGCGATGCCCACAGCTGCTCACGCATCAGCGGGACCTCACTCCCTCGCTGACTGACCACCACGCCCGGGTGTCCACTCAGTGCCACGCCTACGCCAGGCAGCGCCGGGAGCTCACGGCCCGGTGGGGAGACGGGCCGGGCTGGGGGACCACCCATCCGGGGGAGGGGGTCCTGAGCTGGGGGGCGGCCCACGCGGCTCCCTGCACCCTGCTGTCCACGTACCCATGAGGAAGCTCCCGATCTCGTAGGCCCACCACTCAATGCAAGTCGTGAGCATGCTGGGCACGGCCAGGCGGAAGAAGGGGCCCCAGCCCTGCAGGCACTGGCTGGACCAGCCTAGGAGCAGAGGCCGCCAGCTGAGCCGCGGTCCACCCTGCGGCCCCGCCCCCTGCCCCGCCCCCTGCCTTTGGCCCGGGCACCTGGCATCTTGCAGGGGGGCTGGAGGGGGCTGGTGGGGGGAGTAGGATGCCTGGCCAGTGCCCCTGGCGCTGTCTCAGGGGCTAAGAGCTGAGAACCTGAGGCCTGGGAACGGGTTCGGTCCAGGCTCCACCACGTACCACCTCTGTCCGCACTGGATGGGGAAGCCTGGGCCTCGGCGGGGGGGGGGGCCGGGGAGGGGGCCCTGAGGGACGTGCGGGCAGGCCCGGGCCAGGCCTCCTGCAAGGGGCTGCAGCTGGAGCCCGCCTGCCGCCTGCCCGCTCAGCCCCCAGGAAGGGCGGCCCTCGCACCTGCCCACGTGTCCAGGTGCAGTTTCTTCCTGATGACGCAGAGAAGCAGGAGGACGGCCTGCGTGAACTGGGAGACCGTGTTGGCACAGGCCGAGCCCCTGGCAGAGCAACGACGGCAGGGCTGGGGCCACAGCTGAGTGCCGGGCCTGGGCGGGGAGGGCCACGGGCCTGGCTCTGCCGGCACCCCATCCCAGGATGGGCCCCATCCGGGGGAGACCCACTCTGGGCCCCTTCAGGCAGGCCAGGCAGGGGTGGGCAGCGGCTCCTCACCCCGTCTCCTTAGCAGCGGGTCTCCAGAACCCCAGGGAGCAGCAGCCCCCGGTTCCCCACGACCCCCGGATGCTGGGCCCCCAGCCCCGGTGCTCACCTGACCCCCAGGCCCAGCACGGAAACCAGGATGTAGTTGGCCAGCCCGTTGACACAGTTGCCCACGACGCCGCTGAGGACTTGGGGCCACATGATGCCCTGAAGTAGGTGAGGGTGAGACTGAGGGGGGTGGTTGGAGGCTGGGGACACGCAGCTCCTCGAGGGCCCCCGTGTGGCGATCAGGATGGGGCAAAGCGCAGAGGGGACCCCGGGCACCCCGCCCACTGGAACAGGGTGGGGGCTGGGGGCAGCTCCGGCCAGGGACCTGTACCTGATTTTGCAGATATTTGGCCAGCAGGCTGTAAAGAAAATTTGCCTGTATAAAATAAACACACACACGAAGTAAGCAACTACCAAAACACCACCAGACGGACACTAACAGGCACTTCTTAGGTGAGTTGGGGCAACTGCCTCACCATGGTACCGCTGGGACCCCAGAGATGGGCTGTGTGCTGACCTGCACTCCAGCCCCCAGCCTGGGACCAGCAGGGAGGTGGCCTGAGAGCCGCAGGGCTCCTGAGCCCAGACCCACAGGTTGGGACACCCTGGGCCTGGCTCGAGCCGCCAGAGACAAGGACCTGGAGGGGGCAGGCCTTGGACTGAGGGAGCGGGCGCCCAGGGGTGTGGCAGCAGCAGCCTCGGCAGAGCAGGTTGGAGACCGCACAGGGGTGGTGGGCCTTTCCCCGTCTGCCGAGGACAGAGAGGGCCTGTGCGTCAGTGTGTGTGTCGGGGGCACCGCCCTGTCCTTTCTGCCCTCTGTCAAGGCCTGGCCCGGGGCCTGCACCCCCTGCGCACCCTCCCCTCAGCCCTCCGCCTCTCTTCCGCACCGCTCAGTCAGCAAGAGCAAGGAGCTGGGTTCAGACGCTGGCTCTGCCTCTTGTGAGCTGTGTGGCCTTGGGCAAGTTACTTAACCTCTCTGTGCCTCAGTTTCCTCACATGCAATAACATGCATGTGAATCCCTAATATTTATACATACATTCATATACAAAGTTCACATTGCAAAGTGCTTACAAAACAGTATTTGGCACATTTAAGTGCTCCAAGAGTTAGGTAAGCATCATGTAAACACTGAGTCATTATGATTCTTATTTTATTGGTAGTTAAACTCTGCAGCACCATTGTACAGGAGGGACTTTATTCGATAAAGTTGCTGCCACAGTGATAACGTGATGTTTCCCCCTGACACAGCCCCAATGGCTCTGTTTGACAAGATACCTTCACTTGGTCTGAATAGCCAAAGGCTCGGAGGAGAAAAACCAGACTTTTCAGGTGGTTTCCACGATACAGAAGAAATGTGGAGCTAGCCAGGCCCCAAAGAGGTCATGGCACTGGCCTTCCAGACAGGAGGAGGGTGAGGCTGGGGCTCCCTGCCAGGCCTGGCATCCCCTGTGGGCACCCCGCACGCATTCACCCCGCCCCGCCCCCTTCCCAGCCCCCTCCTTAAGAGCTCTATCCCCAGTGCTGGTGTGCAGAGGAGGATAGGGGGCGCTGGAGATGAGAGGATGGACTTCCCGGAAACAGCACTGCACCACAGCAAATCAAACAGTGTAGCAATAGGTTAGGGGTGGACACACAGACCACTGGGCGGGTCTCGAATCTCAGAAACTGATCGGAGTGGATGGACTGCTTATTTAGTATTTAATAAATTAACAGAGAAAGGAGAGAATATTCAATGAGTCTTAGAAAAAGTCTGTTAGATTACGGTCTTAAATGTAACGACAGAAACCATGAAAGGGTTCAGAGGAAATATAGGCAAATGCTGCTACAATTTGCAATGGGTTCACTGTTTTTAAGCCCAAAGACACGTCATAAAGGATGGGATTTACGGGACTGTTACGTATGCATTAAAAACTCTAAGTCAAAAGTTTCGAAAATTAGAAGGCAAGTGAAAAACTGAAAAATGTTTGTGACATGTCAAAGGGTTCAGAAATTATTTAACAAGAGTTAAAATAATTTAAAAAAGATGAACCCACTAAAATAAGCAAAGGATACGGACAATTCACAGAAGGAAAACAAATGATCAACAAATACACGAAAAAATGCTCGCTTCATTAGCAATAAAATGCGTGTTAAAATAACTTATTTCTAATTGGAAAAAAATTTTTAATAATACACTGTGCTGATGAGAATATTGTTCTTGGGGGCAGAAGTGGTACAAATTGGCATCAAAAGCCATTGACAGGGCCTCCCTGGTGACGCAGTGGTTGAGAATCTGCCTGCTAATGCAAGGGACACGAGTTCGAGCCCTGGTCTGGGAAGATCCCACATGCCGCGGCGCAACTAGGCCCGTGAGCCATGGCCGCTGAGCCTGCGCGTCTGGAGCCTGTGCTCCGCAATAAGAGAGGCCACGACAGTGAGAGGCCCGTGCACCGCAATGAAGAGTGGCCCCCGCTTGCCACAACTAGAGAAACAAAGACCCAACACAGCCAAAAATTTAAATAATTAATTAAAAGAAAAAAAAAAGCCATTGACAGAGCAACTCTAATTCCAATAACACATCTTAAGGAAATCATTCCAGATGTTCACAAAGATTTTTCTATAAGAACGTTTATCACAATCTAATCTATAATAGTGACTACTGCAAACAACCTAAATACCTAACATGTAGGGATTGGTTAATAAATTATGGCACTAGGGGATACTACATTGCCTTTGAAATGGATATTGTGGAAGGCTATTTAATCATATCAAGAGACTAATGACATATTTATTTGAAAGGGAAAAAACAGGTTATAATACAACATACACACATTGGCCCCGTTTCACACTACGCATGAGTCTGTATGTTTGAACACACATGCCCACGAAGAGAAATAATCCTGGAGAGAAGGATTAACCTGTGTTAATCCTTAACAGGTTTAACCTACCACAGGTTAACCTGTGGTAGGATTACAGATTTGACATTTTTCTTCCCCAGGCTTTCCAGAATTTCTCCCATAAATGGTTTTCTAATCAGAAAAACATGTGCTACATTTAAAAAATAATAATATTGTAATAACTTTTTCTTTTCTTTTTTATTTTTTGACCTTGCTGCGCGGCATGTGGGATTGCAGTCCCCAACCAGGGACTGAACCTGTGCCCCCTGCAACGGAAGTGCGGGGTCTTAACCCCTGGATTGCCAGGGAAGTCCCCACGCTACTTTTTAAAAGTTCAATCTGCACCAACCAAAATGAGAACTTTTCTCTGGCCCCTTCGGCCGCCAGCATGAGGGCCGATGGCCACCTCAGCTGACGGGGAGCCAGGCAAAAAGCCAGAATCTCGGGGAGTGTGGGCCCAACCTCCCCAAGTTCAGCAGAGGACTTACCGGGAGCGCTGGGATGTAAACATGCACGTACTCCTGGGCTAGCCTGCGGGAGAACCAGGGCTCTGAGCGGAGCAGCCTGCGCCCCCGGGTGTGAGGAGAGGCTTCAGCAGGCTTTACCCCTGAGACAAGACCCCCAAGTCAAGTGGAACCTCAGTGGTCGAGGGAGGCTGCCACCACGTGCTAGGAAGGCGCAGGAGGAGGGGCCCAAGGACCCCACCACGGGGTCTCAGGGCTGAGGAACTTGAATTCGGGGTGACGTGTGGTTTGTAAGGGAGAAAAAAGGTTCTATCACATCAAGAAATAACCAAATTCCACGGGCATAATATTAAATGAGCAAGGTGTTCCCATGAGAGGGCAAATCTAAAATTAATAACAAAGCGTGTGATTCATCAGAAGTTGGGCTCAGTCCTGTTTCCACTGTTTGGAATTTGGGGTGGTGCACCCTTCACTTCTTCAAAAAGCATCTCGGAGGCTCCAACCACGCGCTGGGACACAAACGCAAACACCACGCAAATCCTGTCTTTTCCTCCTCAGTTAAAACTGGCCGTTGGTCTGCCCTCTGCTGGCCACGGCTGGAGCAGCAGGCTGCGCGGGAGCAGCTCCAAAGCAACCCCGCAACGTCCCAGAGGGGCCGCGCTCGCGACGGCTCGGGACCCAGAGGAGCGCGGGGCCCGGGGGTGGGCTTCGCCAGGGTTCCCCCCGCCCGGGGTACCTGGACACGGCCGGGTCCTGCCTGCAGAGCAGCAGGATGTGCTGGGTGTTGAGGAAGAGCGCCCAGCAGGGAAAGCAACAGAGCAGCAGAACCAGGGCGCTGCGCTGCAGGATGACTCCCACGTGCTTCCTGTTGGGGCTGCCGAAGCTCTGAAACACAGCGGGTCAGCGCCCACGCCCCGCGCACCTGCCCGCTGCCCCGGGGGCCCTGCCAGGGCTGGGGGCGGGCGGGCACCGCAGGCTCCCGGCAGGGCGGGGTGGGGCAGCCCTCCATCGCACCCGGGGCGGCCACTGCAGGGGCTCAGCCTGCTCACAGAGGGACAGCAGCAGCTGTTTGCTGAGCCCCAGCCTCCGTCCGCCCGTCGTGCCCGGCTCGCCAACAGCTCCCGATGGGGGAGGCATCGCCCCCCCCGCCCCCCGGCGCGAGAGCACCTGCCAAGTCTCCCCGGGGGTGAGCGGCAGCCAGGCCCACCGTGAGCCCGGGACCCCCAGAGCTGAGCCCCACTAGGCTGAGGGCCCCTGAGAGCTGGAGGCCCCGTCCGTGGGCCCTCGCACTCGAGGTCAGGGGACTGTCTTTCCCTCCAGGGCTCTCTCGCCTGGCTGCCCGGGCTCTTTTCAAGGGGAGGGTCTGGTCCCTGCAGCACGCGGCCCTTGGGGGTGGGTGTGCCAGGGACAGTTGCCTCCGCCCAGGGCCTCACGAGCTCCCAGATCCAGGGGACATTAAGGGGCCTCAGGTGGGCCCCCAGCCCCACCGTTTCTGCAGCAGCTGAGGAGGCCCACCTACCTGGGACATTAAGGTGTCACAGGCCGAGGACAAGCCAAATCCAATGGAAACTCCGCAGACATTGACAAACTGGAGACACACACAGGAGAGAGCGCAGTCTGTCAGGCGGAGCCCGAGGGGGGACCCTGCACCTGGGGGGTTGCCCAGCAGCCCGTGACCCGTCCTGGCCGGGCCCTGCCCGCGCCATGTGGTGTGCCTTGGGCGAGGCCCTGAGGTCCAGCTGTGCCCTTAGGCTGTCTCTTCTCCCCGGAGCCCAGGGGGGAAGGTCCCTGCGGCCCTGGCTGTACTCACCGCCACCGAGAGGGTCACTGCCGCCAACTCCACCTTGCCCAGGTGTCCGCAGAACACGGAGCTCACGACATAGGTCATGAAGTTCAGCATCTGGAAGAGGAACTGGAGGACGGTGGCCACGGTCAAGGGCCCCCCAGTCCTGCCGACCCCTCACAGCCCAGCCCCACCAGAGAGGCTCCCCAGGCCCTGCGAGGCCGAGCAAAGACCCGCAAAAGCCCCTTGAGGCCACAGGGCAAGTCACCCAGAGCGGGGGAGCGAGCATGCGGCCGAGGCTGCTGCAGCAGCCAGGCTGGGTGATGGGAGGCCCGGGTCCCGCCCCATCCCCCGCTGCGCAACTGCATTAACCCCTGAGCCCCGGTCTCCCTGCCAAGCAGCACCCAGCACAGGGGCTGGAGAGGGTACCGCTGGCGATGCTATCGTCACCAGCTCATCAGGCCACGCACAAACAGAGGAGCGGGGTTCAAGACACCAAAACCTTAGGAACGGCTCTGTCCAGGGGCTGGGATTAGAAAGAAGTTTCTTCTAACTTTTCGTGTTGTCTGAAACTCTTACAGCGAGCACATATTTATTAGCCTTTACGGTGAGAAAAAATGCATCTAAGCCATTTTCCCTTTGGAAATAAAACAGGCAGAGGCAGCCCTTCTCCTGCAAACGCCCAGAGGGGACCCCCAGCTCCCCTCACTCGCCCTCTCGGCTTTCAGCCCAGCCTTCCCGTGGGTTCCTGAAGGACATGCCTGCCCCTTCTGACGGGGGCGGGGGGGGGGGGAAGGGGCGGCCCACTGCTGAGGGTCTGGCTGAGTCTGAGTGATGGGGACGGGGAGGAGACTGAGGGTGGGCTGCTTGTTTCCTTGGCTCCTTCATGGGGTTTTGCACATGTGGGGTGTGGCTGTGCCCCTCTACCCAAGGTCCTGTTGGCTGCGCTCACTGCCCTCACCCTCTCCAGAAGTGGTGACAACTCTCGCCTCTAGTTCTGTCAAGGGAGGTGGGGAGGGGTGGGAACAGCCCCCCTCTCTTGCTTGGGGGGGGGGGGGGGGCGGGGGGGGGGGAAGGGGCTGCCCACTGCTGAGGGGGTCAGGCCCTGCCAGGCTCTAGGCAGCAGCCCCTGGGGCCACCTGGACACAGTCATCATGGGCAGTTTCTGGGCAAGGTCGTGAGCAGCCCCTGCCCGGCCCTCGCGTCATGCCTGGATGGCGGCCCTCCACTCACCGCCGCCTCCTTACCAGGGGTCCAGAAAGGACGACGAGCGTCCTCGCCTCGGCCCCGAAGCCGACGGGGACCAGCCTGCGGAGGGCAGGGCAGCGGCTCCCTCGGCCCGGGGGGACCATGTCCCGGGAGCCGTCCATTCCGAGCCCAGGCAGCAGCCACGCCGCAGGCCAGAGCACCCGCGCAGCCAGCCTCGCCCAGCCGGCCGGGGCACCGCACAGCCTGGCTAATGAGTAAAGAGTAAAGGCTGGGAGGAGGGGCCGTGCCACCCAAGGGACCGGCCCTGCCCCCCCGCCCACGTGCTGCCTGGCCCACTGGCCCCAGAGTCACCTCCCAGGGGGTCAGCAGCAAAGGCCCAGGAGGAACAGGTTTGGGCAGGCCTGGGGGGCCCTGAGGACTCCCAGGCCCAGATGAAGAGAGGCAGACTCGCTCTCCCGGGTGGCAGAGCCAGGTTCCGGCGGGCGGGTGAGGTGGAGGGGGCGCCCAGGGCCAGTTCTCCGTCTAATGCCCAGACGGAGGGCATTCAGTGGACCGGCCTGCAGGGCACACTCCTCGTCCGGAGGGCAGGTCCTTGTCTCACAAATGGTGACGGAAACCCACTACGCCTTCCATTTCCCTCTGCGGAAGCTCTCTGTCCCCAGGCTACCCTCGGGATCGCTGCCCGGAGCCTTCTGGAAGCAAGGCAGGGCTGTGGGAATTCCCGACCGTCCACCAGCGCGGGAACTGCTCCCTCTGGGTTGGGGGCTTCCCAGGCCTCCCAGGTGTTGACTTTCAAACAACCGCTTCCAGCCTTTTCCAGCGAACGCCCCACTCTTGTTGCAGTGACTGCAAGTTCAGCCAGTGCCACGTGCAGCGCCTGCGGGCTCTACCCCCAGTTCAGTTTTCCAGGATTTCGGCCCAGGGGCGCTGGCACGGAGTCTCCGAGCAGAGCAGCCAACCAGCCCCGCACATCATCCCGCAGCCGGTGAGAACTGCGGGGTCAGCGAGCCCCTATCCACGGCCCACCGCTGTTAGGGGCAACCGTGCAGAGCCCCCACTGGACCCAATCAGCAGTTCAGCTCTCGGCAACAGGGCCACGGACCCTGGGACCTCGGGAACCTCTCCCTTCTCAGGTGAGAACTTGTCCCCAAGCCCCTGGCCCAGGGCACAGCGGCCTCCCATCTCCTCCCTCCTGCCAACGTTTGTGTCTTTCGTGGTTCCTTAGTGGAAACAGGAGACACTAACTTGAGATGGCGTGGAGGGAGGGGGGAGGGGGGAGGGGGGGCCAGTGCTGGCATGTGACCTAGAAGCAAGCTGAGCAGCTAGAATGAGAAAATCTGGGCTTTTAAGGGCAAAGCCCACGAGATGATTAAGCTCCAAACACCTTCAGCCCCAGAGGGAGATTCTGGAAGACGGGCAGAGCCAACCTGTGATGGCAACAGAGGGGAAAGGGTGGGAAGGAGGGGGCTGGGGACCACCTGGAGGGGGCCAGGTTGGCTCCCCCAAAGGATGGGATGCTGAACAGATAAAAAAAATGGTATCACCTGTATACCCAAAACTTAAGTGTCTTAAATCAGCCACCACTTACATCACGTGGGCTCCTGGGATCCGCTGGGTAGTGCTTTTACTGCACCTGTGTCTGTGTGTCCGCTGTTGCCCCGAGGCTCGTCTGGGTGGAATGGTCCACCCTGGATGCCTGTGGTCAGTGGGCACTCCGCTGGGGCCCCGTGTTCCTTCACGGGACCTCTCTGGGCAGCCTGGCATCTCATGGCATGGAGCTGGCCCGACGAGGGAACATTCCAGGAGTGCAAGAGGAAGCCGCGTCCATGTCAACACCCAGCTGGGAAGTTTCACAGGTCACCTCTGACTGTTGGCCATCGCTAACCGCAGGGCTGGCCCACGCTCACAAGAGGAAGCGGAGTCCACCTCCTGACGGGAGGAGCTGGAGACCCTGCAGCTTCTGGGCCCTGCCCCCCTCCTCTGTCCCATCTCCATCCTCTCCCCTCATGTCCCCCTCCCCATGCCCCGACCCTGAACGAGGGCAGAGCGGTGAGGGGCTCAGGCCTGCCGAGGACCCTCACAGGGAAGAAGGGCCCAAAGCTACCAGGTCCTGGGAATGGTGGGGGTGGTGAGGGTAAGGTGGTGGAGAGTCACTGCAAGCCCCCAACACACACTGGGGTCAGGGAGCCTTGCAACCAAGGAGAGGGAGTCTCCCCTGGAGCTGGTTCCGGTGCCCGGCAGCCTCATTGTGCCACGAGGCACTGGAGCATGCCCCGAAGGGCTCAGTGACTCAGTAAGGAAGCATGGGTGGAACCGGAACAGAAGCCACTGGCCTGGACAAATTGGGTGGTCTAGCAACCTCGGCGGTGTGGGGCGGACCTCGGGCTCCCGTTGCCACAGGCCCACTGCAGCAAATGCCAGCACAGAGCCATCCAAGGAGGAGTTGCAGTCTCCAGCTGCAACTCCTGCAGCACCAAGAGGTCGAGTCCCCCTGGGGGTAGGCCTGGCCTGTGGGCCCTACCTTCAGGTAACTGACAGCCCAGGGACCTGCCAGGCACAGCTGGGGCCGGGCCCCTGCAAACCTTTCCTCACTTGGTTACACTTCACCAGGCCCAAAGGCGTTGCATTTGCCCTTTGGATGCCCTCAGCCCTGCACCCTCAGGCCAGGAGGCCAATGTTCCTCTCTGACCCCTCCTCCCTGCCCTGTGACTGCCAAACACCCAGCTCTCCACTGGGGAGTGAGGGACTCTGGCCTGGTCCCTCAGCTCCCCGTACATCATCAGGACAAAGGACAGCTGGGCAGGACCAACACCTGCAAAATGCCCAAGGCCCACCCCCAACCCCCCCAGATCTGGCAACCACTTCCCTCTCCACCTCCGCCCAACCCCTGTTTCCTCCACCCCTCACCCCTCCCTCCTCCAGCCAGACTTCACTAGGCACCTTCCCCACAGAAACGCCTGGGCTCAGGTCCTGGTGGGACCTCAAGGTGGGCAAGGGTTAGGGATGGCCAAGCCTCAACAGTGACTGGAGGTCCTCATGGGGGACCTGCCAAGTTCAACGGCTCCCAAAGCCCAAAAGATGGCGGGGGCGCATTTCCAGCCTGGGAGAAGTGTACAAGAATGAAAACGAATACTATTCAGTGCTAAAAAGAAACGGGCTATCAAGCCATGAAAAGACATGGAGGGCCTTGCTGACCCTGAAGGGACTACCCCTCCAGGGCCAGCTCATTCCCAGAGATATGAACAACTCTGCCTGCAAACAAGAGCAAACAACTCTGCACCTTTCACAGCAAACCAGCCACCATGTCCCTCAGGGCTCTAGGCCACCATCCAGCTGTCTTAATCACCCCAGAGCAGGTACCAGACACCTCGGCACAGTCGTAGGCCTCAGAGCCGGCCGAGGTTATTCAAACGAGCCCATCTAAAGCCTGTTTGCCCTGCCTCAGCTGTTTACTCCCCAGAAAGTACGAGAAAGGCTCTTGCCCACATTTCCCCTCCTGACTGACCTTGGTGCTTCCCCCAGTGGCCTGTATGTCATGTCCCCACCTCTTGGGAACTGTGAGTGGTCGTCTCCTGATCTATTGGCCCTGCCATCCCTGAATAATAATAAAACCTACATTTTAAAACAGTCTAGAAAAAGGGGACGAAAACCTTCGTTACTCAGGCACCCAAAGCCTGTGATAACCAGAGGTCTGGGCAGCCTTTCTGCCCCAGGGGTGCTGCTATGAGGCAGCCTAGGTTGTGTTCTCAGCCCATCCATCCAAAGACACCCTCACGAGGGGAGTGCTGGGCAGGAGGTGGAAGCGGGACCGCAGTGTGTAGCACTGTGGGAGGTACACCCTCCAAAAAAGAGCATCGTAGGTAGGGGCAGGATCAAGCTCGAGGTGATGGAACAAATTAGAAAATGGAGGCTTTGTGGATTGTACTGGTACGGGAAATCAGATCCATAGTGTATTGGATCAGTCGGCTCAGCTGTGCTCCCCTGGCTTTCCTTCATGACTACAAAATGGCTGCAGCAGCCCCGAGCATCTCATTCCCTTCCCCTCACCCCCACCTGTGACAACATCCATATTCAAATCTCTGTCTCAGGCCACTTTGGGGAGCAAGATAACTTTCCCAGAAGTTCCCCAACTAACTTCCTCTAGTATCACACACACCCATGCTTAAGCTCATCTCCAGGGGATGGGAATACCAAATTCGGGGTTAAACCAGCAGTTCTAACCCTTGACTGAATTTTAGAATCACCTGGGGGCTTCCCTGCTGGTCCAGTGGTTAAGACTCTGTGCTTCCAATGCAGAGGTCATGGGTTCGATCCCTGGTTAGGCAACTAAGATCTCACATGCTGCGTGGCACGGCTCAAAAAAAAAAAAAAAAAATCACCTTGGAAGCTTTTTTTAAAAATATCACTACCCAGGTCCCACCACAGATGTTCTAAATTAATTAAGGCCCAGGCAGCAATTTCTTTTCCTTTTTTCTTTAACTTCTTATTGAAGTGTGACATTCTTACAGAACAGCACACACATAAGTGAACAGCTCCACGAGTTTTCATAAATTAAATGCACCTGAGTAACCGGCAGCCAGCTCAAGAAACAGATTTTTACTTCACTAGCCTCCTCTAAGGCCCCTGGCGTCGTGTTCAGTCACTATTCCCACCGAGGATAATCACTGTCTTGATTTTTAGCACCAGGGAATTCCTCTGCCGGGCATTCTTAGACCCACCCAGGTAACTTCCCTGAGTGCCGCTTGGGCTGAGTACCACTGGGCTGACACCTCCGCCCACCTTCCCTGCACACTGCTGCCCTAGCCCACCCCCAACTAATTCCCTTGGCAAAGATGAAGGACTTGGGAGGCGCCAAGCTCACCGTTACTTCTTAAATCAATAGATGCAAGTCCAGAGGCCACCTTTCCTAGGCCTGGCCCATGCGGCAGGGGCCTCCTGAGCCCGGCCTACTGTTGCTTCTCCCCACTGACCCTAGTTGTCCCTGAGATGACCCTTCCAGAAACTGCTGGGGCTGACAGGGCTCAGTGACCTGCTACTGCTCGCCCGCCCCCCCCCCGGCCCCACCCTGGCCAACCCCCATCCCGAATCGGAGGGTTTGGAAAGCACCTGGTGGGGCTGGGAGAGCCCAGCGCCCAGGAAAGCTTATGCTGGGGGAGCGCACGGTCAGGGGGCAGCTGCTTACCTGCCGGGGGAGCCCTCAGGGACGCCTAGCCTTGACAGCCGTCATGTGTCCGGCCCCCGCAGATGCCATCCAGGGAGCCACGGTGAGGGCTTGGGCGCCCAGCCGCAGGGAGCCCTCCCCAGCACGAACCCCGAGCTCAGGCCACTGTTGTCAGCTAGCCTCAAACGAGGGGCTTTACTGAGGTCAAGGCAGGCCGAGCGCGCGCACCGCCTCGAGGGCCAGCACGGGATCCACGCCGGAGCGCAAACAGGAAGCCAAGCCCGAGCTTTAGGCGGCTCACGTGGGAGCAACCGCCTCGATCTAAAATGAGCCTTAATTCAGACCAGCCTTGCGCGCAGCCGGCGCGGATTACCGAGGCCCCGGTGCCCCGAGGGGAAAGCCGATCAGGCGGCAGGCACGGTAGCACGAGGTGCACGCGGCGCACCAGGCCCTGCGGACCCCGCCCACCGTGCCCAGCGGGGTGGGGGTGGGGTCCACATGCCACGTGACCACCTCTCCGCCACAGTTTATTGGCAGCTAAGGCAAGGCTGGGCCAATCAGATTCTCTCCCGGGACTTCGGGAGTGGGCATGGGGCTGGGTCCGAGAGAAGGCGGGGCTGGAGGCGCAGCTCTGCGCAGACTTGGTCAGGCCCCGGCAAGGCTGGAGGGAATCCTGCGCTAAACAGGGTGCTGGGGGCTTGGAGCAGTGGAGGCATATACATGTGGGAGGATAAGAGAAGGGCGGCCTCAGTGAGGGGCGGAGATGGGAGACCCTGTGCCCCGCTGGGGAGGGGGCCACCGTTTCATTCATTCATTCACTCATTTGGTTTTTTCAGCGTCTTCCATGTCCGGTGCCTTTGTGGCCTGGCTGTCCCTTTTCCTACGAGATGATGCCCCATCGTTCCAGCCTCACGTTTTACTGGAGATGATGTGAGTGGAGGTCGATTCCTTGCAACCTCCTGACCCCTGCACCTGCCACTCTCTCCCCACCCCAGCCTCCTGTCTTCATAGTGACCTCACTGAGCAAACCCCTGCCTTACTTACTGTCCTTCACGTGGTCTTGCTAGGGAGACAGACCTCCTAGCATGAAGGGTCAAGGATGCTCCCAGACCACGGAGCAAGCCCCTCCCTGACCTATCAGATCCTAGCCAGCCTGGGAGGCAAGAGGACACCCCTACCCCACTTTCTGTCACACCAGCACCCCTTTAATGAGGCGGTTTGTTGAACCCAACTCTTTGCTCAGGGGAGCATTAAGTTAAATAAACAAGGAGGCCTACATAAGCAAATCAGCACATAAGCCTGTAAATGTCTCAACGCCAGGAGGTCAAAGCCTCTAAGGACAACCAATCACTAACAGCCAACCAAGAGTAGTCAGATTCTTAGAATGGTTGCTAGGGGCTTGAACCTAAGGTGGAATGGGGAGTTGCTATTTGAGTCAGTGTAGAAATTCAGTTTTGCAAGATGAAAAGAGTTCTAGAGATGGGTAACAGTCATGTCTGCACAACAATATGAATGTATTTAATACCATGAAACTACACCATGCACAAAAATAAATTCAAAATGGATTAAAGACTTAAAGGTAAGAACTGAAACCACAACCCCAAAAAAAGACAAAACTTCTTGAAGAAAACATAGGCAGTAAGCTCTTTGACACCGATCTTAGTAATTTTTTTTTGCATATGTCTCCTCAGGCAAGGGAAACAAAACCAAAAATAAACAAATGGGACTACATGAAACTCAAGAGCTTTTCCACAGTGAAGGGAGCTATCACCTACTGAATGGGAGACGATATCTGCAAGCAATCTATCTGATAAGGGGTTAATACCCAGATTATACAAAGAACTCATACCACTCAACATTAAAAACCCAAACAACCTGATTTTTTAAAATGGCAAAGGATCTGAATAGACATTTTTGCAAAGAAGACATACGGATGGCCAAGAGACACATGAAAAGATGCTCAACATCACTAATCATCAGGGACATGCAAATCAAAACCACAATGAGACATCACCTCACATCTGTCAGAGAGGCTATTAGCAAAATACAAGTACTGGCAAGGATGAAGAGAGAAGGGGACACTCGTGCACTGTTGGTGGGAATGTAAGTTGGTGCAGCCACTATGGAGAACAGTTTGGAGGCTCCTCACAAAATTAAAAACAGAACTATCACATGATCCAACAATTAACATATGGGTATTTTTCTGAAGAAAACAAAAACACTAATTCGAAAAGATATGCACACCCCTATGTTCACTGCAGCATTATTTACAATAGCCAAGATATGGAAGCTACCTAAATGCCCAGAGATAAAGAAAATGTGGTGTATATATTTATGAAATGGAATATTGCTCAGCCATAAAAAGAATGAAATCTTGCCATTTGCAACAACATGGATGGACCCAGAGGGTATTATGCTAAGTGAAATCTAAAAAACAAAACAAACAAACATAACAAAACAGAAAGAGAGTTATAGATAGAAAACAAAGAGGTGGTTGTCAGAGGTGGGGTGGTGAAGGGAGGAAAGAAATAGGTGAGGGAGATTAAGAAGTACAAACTTCCAGTTGTAAAATAAATGAGTCACGGGTATTAAGTGTACAGTGTGGAGAATACAGTCAATAACTATGTAATGTCTTTGCATAGCGACGTATCGTAACTAGACTTACCGTGGTGTTTGAAATGTACAGAAATATCAAATCACTATTTTGTGCACAGGAACTAACATAATGTTGTAGATTAATTATACTTCAGAAACAAAATAACAAACTCATAGAAAGAGATCAGATTTGTGGTTAACAGAGGCAATGGGTGCGGGGGAGGGAGTGGGAAGGTTGAGGGCAAACTTCCAGTTATAAGGTAAACAACTGTTAGGGATGTAATGTACAACATGATAAAACCAACACTGCTGTATATTATATATGAAAGTGATTAAGAGAGTAAATCCTAAGAGTTCTCATCACAAGGAAAATATTTTTTCCCATTTCTTTAATTTTGTATCTGTATGAGATGATAGATGTTCACTAAACTTACGGTGATAATCATTTCATGATGTATGTAAGTCAAATCATTATGCTGTACTCAAACAAACAGTGCTGTATGTCAATTAAATCAATAAAACTGGAAGAAAAATAAAATAGAATTACAAAGAAAAAAGAACAAACAAACAGCCAACCAGAAAGTGAAGGCAATCCAAGTGTCCATTGAGGGATAAACAAAATGTGATCTATTCATTCAATGGACTATTATTCATCCTTAAAAAGGAAGCAAATCCTGACAGATGCCACACAACACATCAACAGTATGAACATTGAGGACATCATTCTAAGTGAAATCAGCCAGTCACCAAAAGACACACACTGATGAGGTATCATATGAGGTCCCTGGAGTCTCCAAATTCATAGAGACAGAAAGTAGAATGGTGGTTGCCAAGGGCTGGGGGAGGGGCAGGGGAGGTTATGGTTTAATGAGTGTGGAGTTTCAGTTTTGCAAGATGAAAAGAGTTCTGCGGATTGGTTGCATGACAGTGTGAATATACTTAACGCCACTGAGCGTACACTCTGAAATGTTTAAGATGTTTAATTTTAGATTATGTGTATTTTAGCACAACTGAAAAAAAATTTTTTTAAGATTATTTTTTTATTATTTTTTAAATTTATTTTTGGCTGCATTGGGTCTTAGCTGCGGCGCGTGGGATCTTCGTCGCGGCCCACGGGCCTCTCTCTCTAGTTGTGGCGCGCGGGCTCCACAGCGCATGAGCTCTGTAGTTTGCGGCACATGGGCTCCAGTTGAGGCGTGTGAGCTCAGTAGTTGTGGCGCGTGGACTTAGTTGCCCACACTATGTGGGATCTTAATTCCCCGACCAGGGATCTAACCCACGTCCCCTTCATTGTGAGGTGGATTCTCTACCACTGGACCACCAGGGAAGTCCCTACCACAATTCAAGATTTAAAAAACAAATTTTTTTAAACCTCACAGAACGTACTGACACAAGAAGTAAATGAGCTAACATATATGGAAGTGCCTGGAACATCGTAGGCATTTAATAGACGTTAAAGTCTTTTTTCTTTCTTTCTTTGTTAAACCCTGGTCCTTGATTCCTGATGTTCTAAAGGTATGCACCAGATGAGACTATCTTATTAGAGAGGCCCAGAATTTACCTTTAGGTCAATGAACACAGCACAAATCCTTGAGATTCTTTTCTCAAGTAGGTTAAATAATCTGCATAACAGATTTTGTTGCATAACAAATATGTTTGAAGAAGGAGGAGGAGGAGGAGAAAAGGATTCAAGAGAAAAATGAGCTTGGCTCACAGCATTTTCATCTGTGGAGATTTCCTGCGGAATGTGTGTTGAGCTTAGGAGGGTGTGTAGAGGTGTCTCTCGATTAGGTGCTAATTGGACCAGCAGCATTAGACACATCATCACATTTGATCTTGTCCCAACCTTTTCAGGTAGATATGCTTATCTCCAATTTACAAATGAGAGAACCAAAGCTCAGGGAAATACAGAGCTTGCCCAAATAAAGTGGCGGGGCCGGAACATGAGGCTGGGTCTGTGTCATCTCAAAGCACACTTTCTTTCTGCTCCATCTGGGATGACAAGAGTTCTACTCCAGCCTGCCAGCTCTTCATGGATGTTACCTTGCACTGCTGTGCTGTGAACCTCAGACAGTTCAGTAGACGAGTTCTGTGATCAACTCGCAATGTCTGCCATGGGCGTTGTGTAGAGGAGACACAGTACGTGTGCTGTGCAACTGCCTCTCCAGCCTGTATCATGCCGAGCACAGGTTTGGAGCAGAAAGAGGAAGAAAACTTTTCTCTGTCTGTCTAGCAACTGTCGGCCTGTTCTCTGAAGAACTCGGTGTTGAAATGCTCCTCCTGCCAGGGTATCCAGTCAGGCTTGGTCTCTCCTCTCTCCCTCTGCCTTCCCGAGAGAGAGGACGGGTCATTACAGTTTCTACCAGCCCCCGACCCTGTAAACACCTACCAGGCAGACAGGCTTCGGGGAACAGAGAGCTGTCGTCTTTCTCCAGCAAAACAGCTACCAGCATGAACATTTATTTCCCGGAAGGTCACACGAGTACTCGTGAGCTCACGTCTGGCTCTGGCTCAAATGAAAGATGTTCTGTGAATGCGGTGCCCTGGCACCAGGCCCGGGCAGCATTCCCCGGGTGGCAAGGCAGTCGTTGGGAAAGCTTGGCACCTGCAGGGTCTCGTTGTCATGTGAGGGAACAGAAGGTGTGAGTTTTCTCCCCATCTTTTGACCTATAAGCTTGGGTCAAACCAGAGAGGTGAGAACATTTCTCGCCGACCCCTGTCCCCCTCCCCACCCAGCCCTCTACCCTCCTGCTTTGATAAAACGCTGCAGCCAGTCGTCAGAGTTGACAGCAGCCTGGAGGGAGTACCTGGCAGGTGGAGGCTGCCCTCCCAGCAGAGAGCTTCAGTCCCAGGCGGGGAAGCCGAGGCCGCGGGCTCAGCCCCACAGTGAGAATCGCTGGACCTGCCCCCAAGGGCGTGCGACTTTCCCGAGGTGCTCCCACCGTGGGTCTCCCGGGAAGGAGTGGGCTTACTGGGTAGCCCCCAGAGCTTCCTGTCCTGCCCGGCCTGGCTCTGAGCCTGGGCAGTGGCTTTGCCTGTGGCCGCCTCGCCTGCACGAGCCATCTCTGTTGCCGTTAGGAATTAAGCAGCTTAGGCCACACCTGCTTGGTATTTTCAAAATTTCTTAGAAACAAAATAAATATGCAGCTTATATAACACTCCTGGCTGGAAAGTCAGTGGTTGCTGGCGTGGGGGCAGCACGTCCGGGGAGGCTGGTGCTGAGGAGGACCTTGGTCAGCCCTGGCCGTTGCTGGGCCACCCTCTCAAGACCATTTGCTCTAAACTTTCTAAAGCAAAAACTCTCCACCGAGGAGTGACCTCCGAGCCCATTTCAGAGTGAGGCTTGGAGAACTAACACTAACCCCAGGACGTAAGCATTGAAATTAGAACCACTTGGCGATCAAGAAGCCGTAGGTCAGCTGGCCCTCAGCATCCATCCATTACCCTTCCTGCCGGCAGCTTTCTGTGTTGCTAAAAACCACCTTTCCCAGACTCTCTTGCAGCCAGAGCTGTCAGTGAGAATTCAGTTCTGTCCTGACATACAAGATTGGCAACTTGGCTTGGTAAGCAAGGGCATGGACGCCTGGGGGTTTCTGCCGCGGCCGTCATGTGTCCCATCACCACCGTGGCTGGGGTCAAGAGCGGT
>NW_006789467.1:2536002-2557800 GCF_000442215.2 Lipotes vexillifer | reverse complement strand
AGCGGTTATGGTGGCAGTGCCACCTCCCAGCCCATGGCAGTGAGTTCAGAGGTGGGTCTCATTCCCCAGGTGGAGGAGTAACTCTGCAGGAGTGTCCTTCCCGTGCGTCCTGGGAGCTGTTCCTGGAGGCCTTGCTCAGTGCCTGCTCCTCCAGCCCTTCCTGTGTTTTTGTAGAGACCTAATTCCCTTCATCTATCATCTATGTATCTATCTATCATCTGGCCGTGCCACACCGCTTGTGAGATCTTAGTTCCCCGACCAGGGATTGAACCCGCGCCCTCAGCAGAGAAAGCGCTGAGCCCTAACCACTGGACCGCCAGGGAATTCCCCCTGATTCCCTTTATTTAATCTCTCTCTGTTGAAAACACCTGCAGTGGAGTCCATGTCCTGTTCTCAACCTGGCTGACACAGTCCCAGAGCAGATCTGGGGCAAGTCCTGTCTCTCCTCTTGGTTCAGAGCACAGAACACGGGGTCAGCAGTGGCCGGAGGGAGCAGCGGGTGTGCTCGGGGCTTTAGAATCAGGAGGCCCAGCTGGCAGTTGCTTCAGGGCTAGGGAGGGGAGCCCGGGAGGAAGGACTTGCCAGAAAGCATGAGCGGGCGTCTCAGGTAGGAGAACAAGCAGCCCTGCTGGGAAGACGCTGGGACAAGGAGAGACCAAGAGGAAGAGGAGAGATGGAACCAGCCAGGGGAGGGGAGGAGGGTAGAGTCTGTCCCAGACAAAGGACATCTTATCATCACGTATAACAAAGACTCCAAAGACAGGGCAGGGTCAAGTTGTTTCCATCTTTCTGAGCCCCCATTCTTAGCAGGTCTACTCGGCCTCGAGGAGACTGTCCTCATGGTCACAGGTGGCTGCACTATTCCAGGTGTCACATCCAGACACACCAACGTCTAAGAAGAGGACGCATCCCTTCTGCTGCTTCTGTTTTCATCAGGGAGGAACCTCTCCCAGAATCCACCCCCAGTAGACCTCCCCTCACACCCTACCGCCCACAACTGGGTGGTGTGCCCATCCCCACTGAGTCACTGGCTGGGAAAGCACACTTCAGTAGTGGCTTCTGCCAGGGGTGCTCAACCCTGGCAGAATATTAGAATCACTTACAGCACTTAAATGCGCACACACACACACACACACACACACACACACACACACACACACACACACAAAAAAAAACGTATATATTAATGCGCAGTTTCCACCCTGGAATGTAGACTAACTCAGGACCCTTGCTAACGACATGTTGATGAAGGCCCATCGACTGTTAACAAGCCTGTTAACTCGTGCGGGTCGCTGCTGGTGAGCCAGGCCGTGCGCGGGTGGGAGCAGGGGGCATATGGGAAATCTCTATACTTTCTGCTCAATTTTGCTGTGAACCTAAAACTGCTCTAAAAATTAAAGTCTATATAAAACTTGTTTTTAAAGCTCAGGATCCTAGGCATTAGTATCTTTTTAGAAGTTCCTAAAATTATTATAATATTCCAGCATGCCACCAGGGTTGAGGAACGATTGGTTTAGACTATTTGAGATTTCTCTCTGAGCTGGGGAAAAGGTGACCTTTCTCAGAGGCGAGTATCTGAACGAAATGGGGATTACTGTTACAGAGCGGGGAGGGGATGGAGTTGGCACAGACCACGAGGCACCTGCTACCCTCACCGAGGTCCGCAGTGTGGTCAGTCCAAGCCATCAGGGTGACTCTGGAGACATTCGGGGAAAGGAAGAGAGTCAGAGAAGGGCCATCCTGCTGTTGCCAGAGGGTGATGCTGGCCCACGGGAGTGGGAGATGGTACATTTCCCCGCTGTTCAACCTTGGCCAGAGGCTGCGGGTGGAGTCCGGGCAGTGGGGTGCAGGGAGCGGGGAGGCTGGGATGGGGGGGGACAGGAGTCCCTGCGGGTCGGGGTAGCTCTTGGGGGCCGTGGCCTACCTTCCCTCAGTCAGTTCCTCGAATCGGCCTCCCTCACTGGGGGCAGGTCCTCCATCATCGGAGCGGCACTGCCCTCCCGCCCGGGACTTTTCCCGTGTTTAGCGTCTGTGTCTGTGTTGCTGCCCGACGGCGACGGTCCTCTGCGGTTCCCAGCACCATTTCAGCTGGCAGGGGTGGGGTACAAGACGGGATGTGAGCGTGGAGACCCGTGGGCAACCCTCCCCCTCCCCCTCCCCTGCCTCAGTGAACCCCCAAGGCCTGCCCTGAGCCCGGGGGCCTCCATTAGCAGGGGGCTTCGAGGAGCAGAGCCCGGCCAACCTCCTGTCGGGTTACCCACAGCTGTCCTGGGGTCAGCCCGTTGCTGCCGCAGCACCCAGCCTTTCCTAAGTCACCCCAATCGAACGTGGCTCCTCGAGAGCACAGACCCTATCACCCTGTCACAGCACCCAGGACAGTCCACTCAAAAAATACTGGCTGAGCGAACAAACGAGTGGGGGAAATCTTCCCTTCTGTTCTGTAACGACAACAAAAGAAGGGACTGTGACCACAACAGAGGGTTTGCTTGTTTTATGTCTGAGAATGTAAACACTAGAAGCTCCACACGGTGGAAACAAAGGATGCTTTGCTAAGCTTGTGGTTATCCGGCTGAGAACCGGGAAGTCGCATCGGGAAGCACAGGGTGCCCTGTGCCCTCTGCCCAGCGTGACGGCCGTTTGTGAGGAGTAACCGGGAATGTCACCTGCTCTCGCTGCTGACCCGCGAGTGGGGATGGTTCTCGGCCATTTACGTTTTGGACAATGGCAGTTGTTTGGAAAGAATGAATCCGTTGTGCAAATATTTTTTCAGCCCATTCCTTAGTCCAGGAAAAAACGGTAGAAAGAGAAAACAGTAGATGGGATCACTGGGTGGAGGCGAGATCAAGGGGTTTTTCCGTTGTTTTCTTTTGAGTTAAATCTAGTTTGGAAATAGGATTAGTCCAGAACGGTCAGGTCTGGGACATCACAGTGAAACGGGCTTAGATCGTTATGTCTTGTTATAAAGACAGTAAGTGGGAAGAGGAGGAGGAGAGAAAGAGGGCTGATGGTGATTTTCCTGAAGGTGCTAACCTTCCCTTTGCAACAAGGCAGATCAGGCGTTTGGAAACCCCGAGCCGTCTTCTCCCCAAGCTGAGCGTTTCCAGCTCTCTCGACGCCTCCTCAAGCAAGGGTTTTGAGGAGACCCTCAAGTGCCACTGCAGGTGACACTTCCGTGGTTTCAGGAAGGAGCAGATGCTCCAGAGACGCGGCCCCGGTGAGCGGCGCAGGGAGCCCAGGCGACACTGCTTCCCTCGCCTGGTTTCCTCGTCTGGCTGCTGGTGGGTAGGGGTGGAGGAGAGAGGGGCGGCCCGGCGGGACTCCGTCCCCCGCACCCAGCGGGGCACACCTTTGAGCAGGATATGGTCTTTGCTGTTAATACAGCTTAAACCGCCAGGAGCTCAGGGCCAGGGCCAGAGACTTTAATGTGGGAGTAGAATCCGGGGAGGTGGGAGAACAGAAGTTGAGGGGGAGGGTGTTGGAAGGAGGGGTGGCCGGGCAGGGCCTGGGGAGGCTGCGGCCATGACGGTGGGCACACGGGTGGGAGCCCGGATGGACGGGAGTGGTTTGTGCAGAGAGCAGGGGACAGACGGGCTCGGACGGACAGGTCGGCCGGAGGAAGGAGGGCAGGGAAATGAGGTAGTAACTGCAGGGGCAGCAGGTCTGGAAAAGCCTTTGGTTTGGTTACTATTCAGTTATTTGATGTTTGCAAAGTAAGGAGCAGGTGTGCACAGTAGACATCCAGTGACACAGGGCCTTTCACCCTCTGCCCGGTCCCCCTTCGCTTCTCCTGGAGGGGACGAGGCACAGGTAGCAGCCAGTGGCCAGCCTCGGCCGGTCTTCCCCGGCTGCCCTGCTCTCCCCCTGGCGCGATTCCAGGCTCCTGCTCTGGCCCGCGCCCTGCTTCCCACGGTCCTCGCTGGACCCTGTCCTGGCCCCTCAGGCCAGACCCCGGGGCCCAGATGCTGCCGGCACTGAGGGTCCTGGGGCTGCCCCCGGCTACCCATCCTCCAGCCCCGGGACCATCACTCTGGAGTCACCCAGGGGGTCGTGTTGACCACCCACCGCGGGTCTCACCAGGGACCCCCGCCTTGGCCTCCACGGTCACCCCTCCACTGGACACACCTGAAATGGAGCCGACGTCCCCAAGTCCAGGGGCCCTGGGGCTAAAGTGAGGCTCCGGGGGGTGGAGGGCAATGGGGGGAACCAGAGAGGGTTGGGGGCGGGGCTGCAGACACGCACGCGCACACGTTCCTGGGCTGCTGGGAAACTTTATTGGTCTCTACTCTAGCGAGGGAGGCGAGGATGCCCTCGGAGCAAGAGCGGTGCCAGGAGCAGCCGTCCAAGGGCGCAGCACAGCGAGGCCAGGGCAGCTTCAGTGACGGGGCATCTGTGGGGGACACGAGGCGTGGTGAGGCCCTTGCCCAGGGCCCAGCGGCTCCCCGCACTGCCGCCCCGCCACTCACCTTGGCCGGGCTCGGCGGGTATCTGGCTCTGAGGGCCTCCTCATTCAGCAGAGGCCTCAGCAGGCAAGAGCGGCGGTGGGAGAAGGTCTCGAAGCTCTGCTCGCCGTGGTAGGACCCCACGCCGCTGCCCCCTGCGGGAGGAGCCGGCTCAGCGCGGCCCTGAGACCCCGACGCCCCTCCTGCGCCCCTTCTCCAAGCCGCCTGGGGGCCCCCGATCCCTGGGGTGTCCGCCGAGGCATCCACGCCAGGAACAGTGGCCAGGAAGAGCCCCATCCCAGCCCCGCCACTAGGTGGCTCTGTGACCTCTGGCGCGCGCGGCCCCAGGTGACCTCTGGGACCCTCTGGGGTCTCAAGGTTGAGTGTGGCTGATGGATGTGCCAGCAGAGGGAGAGGTCAGTGGGAGTCTGAGGCCCAGCCCAAGGGTGGGGGGGACACCCGCGGGGGGGCAGTGGGCCGTGAGCTCGGCCCCAGACTCACCCACGCCCCCATAGGGCAGCGAGGGCACGGTCGTGTGGACGATGACGTCGTTGGCCGTCACCCCGCCACTAGAAGTCTCCGCGATCATCTTCTTAATCACCTGCAATAGCCCCGGGGCTCAGCCTGCGGCCCCGGGACACCCAGGCCCTCCCCCTCCCCCTGCCTGGGCGCGTCCTGGAGCCGCAAGGACGCGGGAGCTGGTGAAGGCAGAGCCCCGGCCCCGGGCCGCTCCCGGCCCCGAGCCCCAGGCTGGGTTCCCCACTCTCCCCACGTAGTTTTGTGGGGAGATGGTAAGCGCAACAGTTCCCAGGACGGCGTGCGCGGCCGTCATCGAGGGGCTCACCGAGGGGCTCATCATCATCTCATTCAACGCTCTGTCCTGATTTCAGAGCTGAGAAGAAAGGGGCTCAGGAAGGTTAAGTGGTGAACAGTGAGGCTGGGATTTGCTCCCAGGTCTGTGAACCCCTGGATCCTGTTTGCAGGAGCGGCGCGCCCAGGGCCCCAGGACCCTGGAGGAGGGTCCCCCGGCTCACCTTGTCGTTTAGGGAGAAAACGTAGAGGGCCAGGGGCTTCTCGCGCTGGCTGATGAACTGGATGGCTTCCTCCAGGCCGCGCACACATACGATGGGCATTATGGGCCCGAAGACCTCCTCCTGCATCACCGGGGACTGGGGGTCCACGTCCACGAGGATGGTGGGGGCTGGAGCAGGGAAGAAGCCGGTGTCAGCCAGTGCAGAGACCCCAGCCCAGGCGTCTGGTTTCTCACCCAGCCCTTTACAGATAAGACCGGCAAGGCTTAGTGGGGGGGCAGGCACGGGGCCTCGTCCTGCCAGGCTCCATCCCGGCGGACCATGGAGAGAACGCTGGATTCACCTATACGGGGGGAGCCCGGGCTCCACACTTCAGGGGGCAGGCCCTGTGCCCCGCTAGCCACGTGAGCCGTGCTGGAGCTCTTCAGCCTCCTGGCAATTTTGGGGCCAAGTGGGGCCCCATCTGCTGGCCCTCCAGCCCAGGCACTGCGGGCCCCTCCCGCTCGGCACACCTGGGGCTCCTGTGGCCTCTGCTGAAGCTGCCGGGATGCAGAGGAGGTGAAGCCTCCTCTAGGCCTTGAGGGGAGGGGCTTCTGGGCTGGGGAGGGGCCTCCCAGGGGCTGTGTCCAGCTCCTGCCCGCCGAGAGGCCCAGAGCCAACCCGGGGCCACTGGTGAAAGTGACGGACACACAATATGGGGCTGCGTCTGCTCTTCAGGGGTGTGTGCCCACCCGCCGCCCGCTCGCGGGGCCTGGCAGCCCAGGCGGGCAGGCGGTGCTTTCCTGAAGGGCAGCGCACGCACCTATGTACCGGGTGGTCGCATCCCCGGTGCCCCCGTAGGCGACCTTCTGGCCCTCCATCAGGCCCATCACCCTCTGGAAGTGTAGGGAGTTGATGATTCTCCCGTAGTCGCGGGACTTCTTGGCATCCTCCCCGTAGAACTCCTGTGGAGGAGGGCCTCCAGGTGAGGATGTGGACCCTCATCACGGCCACAGGCTGTGAGGTCACTGGTGACCCCAACCTGGGAGCACATGTGGGCACCGCCCCGTGGAGCAGCAGTCGATGGCACAGCGACACCGAGAACTACAGAGCTGCCGCACCCTGGGCGCCCCCCCGACTTTCCTGGCACACGAAGTGCCGCAAGACAGCTGTGTTGTTTGAAAGAAATACACGCACAGCGTCTGGACATCACACTGGGACCAAACGCGTGCGTCTACAGCAAGGAGAATGGAGGGAACACACCAAGTCAGCAGCAACTGGCTTTAGGTGGTGGGATTCTGGGTGGAGCTTTTCCCCCTTCTTTATGCCTTTTAAGCTTTTCCAAATTATCAACAGTGAGTGTGGATTATTTTCATGATCAGAAAAAAATGAGCCAGTCTTTTCTCAAGTCCATGTCCATCTCACCACCTGGCAGCCTGTCACCCGCCCCTGGGGCCAACACTCACTTTCAGGGACTTTATGAGCTTCTCCACGATTTGGTTCTGGATGGAGGGGTCACACAGGATGTAATCGGGGGCCACGCAGACCTGGCCGCTGTTCATGAATTTCCCCCAGGCGATGCGTCTGTGAAGACCCCAGGTTAGATGACATATCGCCAGCCTGGGGGGCTCCCCGGGAACAGGCCTCTGGCTCAGTTAGCCCAGGGTCAGGGCACAAGGGGCTCTGCTGTGAGCCCCTTGCACCCCACTGGCTTCTAGATCCCATGACCCTGGACGTGCTCACAGGGCCTGCAGTGACCTCATCACTGACTGGCGGGGGGTGTCTGGCGTGGGCGGCCTTTATCCCCCTCTTTTCACAGCCTTGAGCCCTGCACAGCCAGGTGTCAGTGTGCTCAGGGTCCCACACCCCAGAAGGCTACGTGTGAGGGACACGAGGGCAGGGCTGTCCTGGACCCCTCCTCTGAGGGAAGCCTTTCCCGCACCTCTTCTGTGAGCATGGTACCTCCAGCCCCAGCTCCCGCCAGGACCACAGGCGCCCCGAGGGCAGGGGCCACGTCAGTGTCACTCAGAGTGAACTGCCGTCCGCCTGAGCTGGGGGGCAGCCAGGCCAAGCCCCTCACCTGCAGGCGATGTCCAGGTCACAGTCCTTGTCCACGTAGCAGGGGTTTTTGCCCCCCAGCTCCAGTGTGACGGGGGTCAGGTGCTTGGCCGCAGCCATCATGACGATCCTGCCCACCCCGGTGCTCCCGGTGTACAGGATGTGGTCAAATCTCTCCTTGAGCACCTCCGTGGTTTCGGGGACACCCCCACTGATCACCGGGTACAGATCCTTCCGAGACAGGACAGAGGTGAGGCTCAGAAAGGCCCACAGCCCCCTCCCCACGTGGCCGGGCAGTCGCCACCAAGTGGACCCCCTCTCGCGGCTCAGGGGCTCCAGTCACCCCAATGGGAGTGGCCAGCTGTCCTCAACCCACCTGTGGCTTGGGCCCTGGCTGCAAGAATTCACTATTTCTCAACCCCTGAAGACACAGCCCCGCCCCAGTTCTCCGTGTGCCCTGGAGAGTCTGTCACCTTGTCCAGGTACTGGGGGAGGATGGTGGCCAGCAGGCTCGCTGTGTTCTCACTCAGCTCCGACGGCTTGAGGACCACCGCGTTCCCTGCAGAGCACACGGAATCAGGGCCACGCTGGGGCCACCCCCCTGCTCTGCCCTCCCAGGGACCAAGGGCACATGGTGGGCGGTGAGGCTGTGTGGACATCTGAGCCTGGCTGGGCCTGGGCACCGGGAAGCCTGGTCCCCGCAGCCTCGTGTGAAACCTGGACCCTCCTATGGCTCCCTGACCCCAGGTCACCTCTTCGCACAGGCCTGCGCCCCCCACCCCAGGCCCTCCCCTCCGCAGTGGAGGATAGGGATCCCTCCTGGCTCCCCGACCCAGAACAGGGCTCACGGTACCTGCAGCAATGGCGCCCACCAGGGGCTGGATGGTGAGGTTGAAGGGGTAGTTCCAGGTGCCGATGATGAGAACCACACCCAGAGGCTCTGAGCGGATGTAGGACTCATCCTGCTGGGTCTGGGGCGTCCTTTCCACAGGCTCGTCCGCAGCCCACTCAGGGAGTTTCTGGATCATGTAGTCGATCTCCTCCAGGACGTACACGATCTCCTCATAGTAGGCGGTCCATTCGTTCTACAGCGAGAGGGCTCCGTGAGGCTTGCTGGCCCCAGGGTGAGGGCCACGCAGCCGGGGCTCCGAGCAGAGGCCCCAGGGCTGGCGGTGGTCCTGGCTCGCTGCTCCCCAGCTTTGTGACCCTGAATGACGCTCCTGACCTCAGTCTCCCAGTCTGCAAAATGGGAACATGACTGGACCTCATGCTCCAGGTGGGCCCATTGGACACAGCCTGGCTTGTTCTGCTGCCCACATGAAGGGGGCCATTCACCGGGGGCTCCCCAGCCCAGTGGGCCAGGCAAGAAGGCACAAGGGGGCAGAGCTGAGGATTAGCCTTCGAGTGGTGGGTCTGTGAGGGCCCCTTTCTGCCAGTGCTGGGGGCCCAGACAGGTTGGACACATCGAGTATGAGGTGCCCTCGGGCACCTCAGACCTGAGTAGTGATTTGAGGATCACTAGTGAGTTGGGGGGAACTGAGCTGAGGGGTGTCCGGGAAGGCTTATAGATGAAAACGAGACTTGAAGCCAGGACGGAGCCCTAAGAAGACCACCCTGATGAAGTGGCTTCAGGAAAGAGGCCACCAAAGAGAGTCAGGAGAAAATCCAGGAGACCCTCAGCCAGTGGAGGAAGCCAGTGTGGGGAGCTTCTGAGAGAGGGGTGCAAAGTGGGATACACAGCTCTTCCGTGAACTTTGGCTGTGCAGAGCAAGACAGAAGTCGTGAGGTCAGCACTGGGTTTTCTTGCCTTTGTTTTTTTGCTGTAAGATGAGAAATCTTGAGAGATTAAAAATAAATAAATAAATACAGCGGCAAAAGGCCAGGAAACGGTAGGGGGACGGGCTCCACAGCCCCTCTGTTCTCCAAGGCCAGGCGGACGGAAGGGTGGAAGCAGGCCCAAGTGACTTGGGGGCAGCGAGGGGGAGGGGCTGAGAATTCGGAGGGGTCTGATTTTGCCCAGGGGTGGGAGAGGATGGGGAGGGAGGGAGGGAGGACGCCCAGCAGAGCAGGCTGCCCTCCGCGCAGCCGGGCTGGGCTGTTCCCTGGTGTGGAGAACCCGGCCCGCAGGGGGCTGAGAGGTGAAGGAAAGAGGAGGCCGGAAAGGCGTGCCCTAGTGTGCTGGGCTGGGTGGAGAAGGGCGTGAAGCCAGGACGGGGGGATGACGGACCGGGCGCGTGGGACCTGGGGCGCTGCAGGACGCAAGAAGCCGGCGCGCCCCATCTCAGCGGCTGCACTTTCCCCTCCGTAAAAGGGTCCTGAGGCGCCCGGAGTGTTTTGGGGGCTAAGTGTCAAGAGCCAGGCGCAGAGCCTGGCCCGCGGCGCGCAGCCGACATCCTGGGCGCACGCAGCCAGCTCCTGCCCGCGGCCGGTCGGGGCGCACCTTGCGGAGGTCGGCGGCCAGCGCGCCCACGAGGTCCTTCTCGCGCTCGCGGATCAGGCGCCGCAGCCCCTCCAGCTGCTGGACGCGGCATTGTAGCGGGCGCGTCTTGCCCACGTTGAAGGCGGCTCTGGCCCGCTGCACCACCTCGCTGATTGTGTCCATGGTTCCTGAGGACAAAGAGCTCCTTGGAGCCAGGAGGAGGGCGTGCGTCCCCCGGCCGCCCACTGGGACCCGGGGCCCCCAGGGCAGCACCCACCCTCACTGGTAATTTTATAGGAAGAGAAAGATGTCCCTGGGAGCACCAGGAAATGGCCTCCTTTTGCCTTCTCAGCTCCCTAACTCTGTTGTCTTGGATTCTTCTGGCCATCGGCATACTCCTTCCCTGAGCAGGTGACAGACCCCCGCGGTGAGGACCCCAGGCAGTAGTGACCTGCGGTCCTAAGGGTGTCTACAGCTGCTGATGGTGGGTTCTTGGCAGGGTGCTGGGGGCAGGCCCTTCCTGGCATCTCTCAGGCCCCATGCCCACCTCTACCTTTGTGTAGAGCTGGTGACTCTCCCAGGCAATCACTCCAAGTGCTCTGCACACCCAACCAGGGCACTCTCCAGATCAGATTAAAGGACACGGGTCGTGATTCCACACCCACGCTGATTAAAGAAAACCCAGCATCAGGATTCTCACACCACCTTTCTGGCTGAGCCGACATTCTCAAAAGCACTGGCGGCTTCCCAGACAGAACCAGGCTTGGTGTCTAAACCCGTGTGTGCCTGTAACACCTGTGAGACAGACCGACTCACAGAGCTTCAGAATTCCGCAAAAAAGCTACCCGTACAGGAGACCATGCTGGCGAAGTGGGATGGCTCTGCTGGGAGGCATTTGGCTATGCCCAGCAAAAACCTTTAAAATCTATTTCTCTGTGACGTACTAGGGCCACGTTCAGGAGCTCGTAGAAATGAGCGCATTCCTAAACATTCATGAACAAGAAAGTTCATCGGGCTTATACATAACAGAGAGATACTGGAAACATCCTAAATGTCCATCAGCAGGAGACAATTTCAAAGACGTCTGCTGCACCCACGTGCCAGGTGATCGTGCAGTAATTAGGACAGAGATGGACAAGTGTTTCAGCACCTTTATAAGGGCGCTCTCTGTACCAGATGTGTCCCGGGCATGAGGGATAAGAAACAAAACAGGTTCCAGAACAACAGATACCCCAGGCGTGTGCGTGCCTGTTCACGCGAGAGCCCAGAGGGGCGGCCCCGGCCCCCCACCCCCACCCCACGTGGTGACTGCGGGGGGATGGGAGGTTGGGGGTGGATTAGAGGTGATCTTCGTTTTCACCTTCTGGAGGGCTTCACTTTTTTGCAGTGAACTTGCATTTTTAAAAAATATTTGTTACCTTTTTGAATAGGTAACCCGCTCATGGTAGAAAATGTAAAAGATACAAAAGGGACACAGAGAAAAGTAAACGTTCCTCCTCCCTTCTCCCCCAGCAATTCTTCCTGTCCTCCAAGAGGTTCCCACCCACTTTCAGACACGGTGTAACCTCTGACATCAGAAAAAAAACCACAATAAGGCTATTTCCATTTGGCAAAAAAATTAAATACCATATCTACATATATGTAGATACACATATATGTAGATATGGTATATATAATACATATGGTATATGTGTATATATTACCATACATGGTATATATAAATTTTTTGCAAAATGGAAATAGCCATTTATAGATGTATATGTATGCACGTGTGTATATGTATATATATATGAAATCCTGCTTGAATTCCAGCAAGTGGCTTCTGGTTCCTCCCATCACGTCCCCTCTCCACAGCACTGACCCCTACCCTGGCTTTCGGCATGGAGAGGAGGGCCCTGCTGGCATCCAGGGCGCCCCAAGCCTGGGGTGCCACGGCCCCCTCCCTAGGTCCGACGGGAAATCGGAGGGAGCCCTCTGGGATCCCTCGGCCCAGCCTGCCATGGGCCAGGCCACCCTGCTGACCGTGAACCCAGCCACACAGCCCGGCAGGAAGGTCCTGCTTCCCTCCCCAGCCTCACGTGGGCAAACCAGGGCAGCAGCCTCTGGCCATCAGCCACCAAGGCCTGGCGGCTCAGGGCGGAAGAGCTGGTGGGAGGGAGACCGGGAGGGCTGGCCCCCAGCTCAGCACTCAGAACCACGTGGTCTCTGGGAAGGAGCTTCCTTTGCGGGCAGCGTTAACAGCAGTGTCGCTTCTCAGTCATTACAAAGGTTAAGGGCGCCGGAAAGTAGCTAACGTTGCACTTGATACCCCAGTGGGAGCAGCTGGAATTAGTCCCCCAGGACCCATTCTTCTTCCCACACCCCTGCATCCCGCCTGCTTCACCTGTGCCACTGTTTCCAGGTGTCATCATCCCCTTTGATCCTCACAAAAATCCTTGCTCTGTAGGAGCACCCACCAAGAAGGAGCCGTTACGAGTCCATTTTACAGATGAGGAAAGTGAGGCCAATAGACGTGCAATAAATGCTCTGTCTTTGGCCTCCCAGTTAGCAAGTAGCAAAGTCAGGATTTGAACCCGCTTCTGTCTCTATCTCATGCTGCTCGTGCCTTTAACTACAGGACTCTGCTGCCCCTGGGTGACTGAATCAAGGCTTCTCACCCACCGTCCCCTGGGTCCCCCAGCTCCAAGGGTCCCCGGGGCCTCCACCTCCCTGTGGCAGGGGTGGTAGAGCTGCCAGACGTGAGCTTCGGGCCCTTGGGGCAGCCAGCCGCGGATTCTCAGACGATGTTCCTGGGTGTGGGGAGGACCAGCCACAGAGGTGGACCCGCTGCTGGCCAGGCTGCAGCTAGAGATCTCTAGGAGGAGAAGAGGACGGGGAAGAGACTTACCTTCGACACAGGTTCCCCCGAGGCTGGAGCTCCAGGAATGGGCATCAGCCTAGAGGGGATGCATTTAAGGACCCTTCTCCCCGCCCCCTGGGCCCTTGGAGTCCCTGCCCAGGAAGTTTGCATAACAAGAACAAAACAGTTTTCAAACGAGGGGTGTAGAAATCCGGCCCTCTGCTCCCAGTTTGGGGGATTAGGCCTGGGGTTGTCTGCTTTTGTTCTGCTCAGAAATGCAAGCATGTGTCTGTGGAGGTTTGGGCGGGGCCGGGTCCAGTCTTCCAAAGGAGCCCCTGTGCTTGCCTGGGGCGTAGGGCTGCTGATTGATTCAACCTGACCTGACTGCTGCCAGATTTTCCAAGTGCAATTGCCAGCTGCTGTCCTCCCGACCTCCCTGATTACATAAGGGCGGGGGAGGTACAGTCACAGTGAGCGTGCACGCAGCTACCCGAAGACGCCCCATCAAGGTGAGATCTCTAAGCCTGGGGAATCGCAGGCCGGGGCTTTCTACACAAGGCCCCACCAATACGTGGGTCTGCCCACTTGTTGAATAGCAGAGAAGAGGGCCGCGGACCAGTACCGACTGCCAGGAACCTCCCCAGTGAGGTCGGTCACCCACGGAGCCAGAGATGCTTGGGCAGAGAGGACTCTGGGATAACAGATGTTTGCTGGGCATCTGCTCAGTGGGGATGGAGGCCTGTGTGGAAGACACATCTGGCCACTTCTCACACCGCCCCTGCTACCTGGACTCTGGGCTTCCTCCCACTGGGCACTTCCTGCCACCCTCACCCACCAGCCTTGCTTCCCTACAGGCCCCTGCAGAGGTGCTCTTCCCTCTCCCCTCCCTCCCCCTGGAATGCCCCTCCCGTACAGCCACCCACCACCCACGTGGCTCTGCTCACCACCCGCATCATCACGCTTCCTCCTCTTCCTCCACCAGACCATGTATCACCCTCTGAGATGCTATTTGTCTACTTATTTTGTTTGTCACCTGCCACCCTCCAACTAGAATTTGCTTTGTTCACTGCTGTATCCCCAGCACCCAGAACACTGTCTGGCACATAGTAGGTGCTCAATAAATGAATGACGGAATAAACAGAAAGTTTCAAAATAATATGAACCCTATAGTGGCTGGAATATGCACAAGATGCTACAGGGCCTCAGATGAGAGTCCCGAGGGAGGGAAACGGAGTCTGAGCTGAATGGGAGGTATTTAGGCTTGGAACAGCAAAAGCAAAGGCACAGAGGCAGGAAACAAAGTCGTGTGTCTTCACAGTTATTAAGGTGCTATTAAAAAACGTAACTAATGGGAAAAGAATTTGAAAAAGAATAGGGACATGTATATATATATGACTGAATCACTTTGCTGTACACTGAAACTATCACAACATTGGGTTTTTTTGTTTGTTTGTTTTTTAATATTTGGAAACTTTATTTTAATGAACAATTCTTTTCCGGTGTGATTTTATTTTATTATTATTATTATTTTTTGGCCGTGCTGCGTGGCATGTGGGATCTTACTTCCCCAACCAGGGATCGGACCCACTCCCCCTGCATTGGAAACGCGGAGTCTTAACCACTGGACCACCAGGGAAGCCCCAACATCGTTAATCAACTATACTCCAATATAAAATAAAAAGTTAAAAAACTGAAAGAAAAAATAAAATTGTAATTGAACCTGTGGGAGATGCATATTCCCAGGCTCCACCTGCTCGACAAAATCAGCAACTCTGGGATGAGGCCCAGCCATTGGTGGTGTAACAAGTCCTCCAGGTGATTCTGATGCCTCCAGGTGAAGTTGGAGAACCAGTGACTAACCAGTTACTGATAACAGTTTACTGGGAGGAGTTCCCTTTGATCTGTGTTTTTATTCCTTTAAGGAATTGCTATAAGAAAATCATATTATTTATTGTTGAATATCTGCTACATGTTACAAACACATATATGGATTTATAAAATTATAGTTTGTAACTATATAAAGCTGGGAAGATTGATGGTAATGATGTGAATATGAGAGAGATTTTATATTGGCCTGTGACACAGAATTCAGTTTACATGTTTCAAGTGGCCAAGGAACTAGGGTGATGGCATAAAACCTTATGAGAAATTGTTCTAAGGAACGAATAAAAAGTTTGCAGTGGCAAACGTGAAGTCATCAGGTGACAGCAGGTGTGACACGAGGCATTATTCCAGGGACGCATCACAAATCTGGGGCTGCCTGTGGTCATCACGGCCAGCACTCAGGCAGCAGTCACTTGTGCCGTGACTGAACGCATGGGGCCTTTGGTGACAATTCCTGAACGCATGGGGCCTTTGGTGACAATTCCACAAGGGGGGGGGGGTGTTATTCTCCCCACTTTATATAAGGGGGACCAGAGACTTGTAAGAATGTTGGTCCAGCCTCTCACTGCTCACAGGTGGCAGAAGAAGCCCTTGAACCCACCAAAGCCCGGGCTCACTCACCGAATGCAAGCCGTCTCCCCGGAAGTGAGATGCAGCCAAAGCAACCCCAACAGGAAGTGACGTAGTCCATGCCCGTTCCTCACGGGGGTGCCCTCCTGCCCTCCTCCTGAGCGTTCTGATTATCATTACACAGACGGTTCCAACCGACCTGGGGATCTGGTTCCTCAGGCTAAGTGAATGGATGGAAAGAGGAAGGATGACGGGGAAGAACAGCTGTGAAGAACAGCGAGGAAGATGCCGACTGGAAGGATCAGTTCCATTTACAACAGCATCAGACAGAAGAAGTAAATTTAAATGTAAACTTAACAAAAGAAGTGTAAGACTTATACACTGAAAATTGCAACACATCGTCGAAAAAAATTAAAGATCTAAATAAACGAAAAGAAATCACAAGTTTGTGGATTGAAAAACATAATACTGTTAAGGTGACAGCACTCTCCAAATTGACTTACAGATTCAATGCAATTCCTGTTAAAATCCCAGCTGGCTTTTTTTTTTTTTTTTTTTTCAGGAGTAGAAAAGCTGATCTTAAAATTCGTATGTAAATGCAAGGGACCAAGAAGAGCCAGAACAATCTTGAAAAAGAAGAACAAAGCTGGAGGATTCAGTTTCAAAAGTATAACAACGCTGCAGAGATCATGATACTGGCATAAAACAGACAAGCAGATCAATGGAATAGAGCCGAGAGTCCAGAAACAAACCCTTACACGTGTGGCCAACTGACTTTTGACAAGGCTGCCAAGACAGTTCAGTGAGGAAAAAGAACAGTCTTTGCAACAAAAGGCACTGGGATGACGGAATATCCACATGCAAAAGGATGAACGTGGACCGTTACCTCACACCATATGCAAAAATTAACTCAAAATGGATCATCGACCTAAATGTAAGAGCTAAAACTATAAAACTTCTACAAGAAAACACAGGAGTAAATCTTCATGTCCTTGGGTCAGGCAATGGTTTCCTAGATAACAAGACCAAAAGCACAAGTGACAAAAGAAAAAAATAGCTAATTGGACTACATCAAAGCGTGGGCTTCCCTGGTGGCACAGTGGTTAAGAATCCGCCTACCAATGCAGGGGACACGGGTTCGAGCCCTGGTCCGGGAAGATCCCACATGCCGCGGAGCAACTAAGCCCATGCGCCACAGCTACTGAGCCTGCGCTCTAGAGCCCGCAAGCCACAACTATCGAAGCCCACGCACCTAGAGCCCGTGCTCCGCAATAAGAGGAGCCACCACAACGAGAAGCCCTCGAACTGCAACAAAGAGCAGCCCCTGCTCGCCACAACTAGAGAAAGCCCACGTGCAGCAACAAAGACCCAATACAGCCAAAAATAAATAAATTAATTTCTTAAAAATGTCAAAGCATTTGTGCTGCAAATTATACCAGCAAGAAAGTGAAAAGAAAACCCACAGACTGGGAGAAAATATTGGCAAATCATGTATCTGATAAGGGACTTAGAGTATATAAAAAACTATTACAACTCAACTTTTATCGTTTGTCAATAGTAGACAAATAACCCAATTTAAAAATGGGTGAAGGATTCCAAAGAAGATATACAAACAGCCAACAAACACATGAAAAGACGCTTGGCATCATTCGTTATTAGGGAAATGAAAGAGAAAACCACAATGAGATACCACTTTCCAGCCACTAGCGTGGCTATTAAGAAAAAACAAAAAAAGGCAGAGAATAAGAAGTGTTGGCGAGGAGGTGGCGAAATTGAAACTCTCCTACACAGCTGGTGGGGATGTACAATGGTGCAGCCACTTTGGAAAACAGGCAGTTCCTCAAAGAGTTAAACACAGAGCTACCATATGACCCAGCAATTCCACTCCTAGGTCTACACCCAAGAGAAAGGAAGACCTGTGTCCACACAAACATTTGTACATGAATGTTCACAGCAGCATGATTCATAAGAGCCCCAAAGTGGAAACAACCTAAATGTCCATTAACTGATGAATGGATAAACGAAACGTGGTGTATCTGTACAATGGAACATTATTACGCCGTAAAAAGAAATGAAGTTTGGATACATGCCTCACCACGGATGAGTCTTGTGGACATTATGCTGCAGACACATAGGACTACGTAGTGTACGACTGATTCCATTCATATGAAACGTCCAGTAAAGGCAAATTTATAGAGACAGAAAGTAGGTTAGGGGCTGCCTGGGGCTGAGAAAAGGGGGTGGGGGCAGAGGGCGAGGATTGACTGCTAACGGGTACAGGGTTTTTTTAGGGGGACAAACGTGTTCATGATTAGGTTGTGGGGATGTCTGCACAAAAAACTAAAAAAAACATTGAGTTGTACACCAAAATGAATAACATGGTGTTGAACTGTATCTCAATGAAGCTATTAAAATATGTATATCATATTCAGTAGCCTCACTCTGAGAAAACAGGAAAATGCATTAGGAAAATGTGGAATCTCCCCTACAGAGAACTGAAAATCATTTACGTAGATCACGCCCCCCAGGAGGAGGTGGAGTGTAACCCTCTTTTCTTACGTGTGGGATGTGTGTAGTAACTTCTTTCCAAAGAGGCCAGGGTGGACTGGTCAGGGGAGTAACTCTACACAGAAGAAACTGATGAACACGACCTCAGCGGGTGTTCAAGGTCAAGGTCATGGCGACCCCATGTTCCCTGGATACCACGTGATAAAAACCGGCGCTTCCACTCTGTGGTCTGCTTCCCCAAACCCAAACCCCCAGTCTAACCATGAGATGAACATCAGACATGCCCAAACTGAGGGAAGTTCAACAAAATACCTGACCAGCCCTCCTCAAAACCATCAAGGTCACCAAAACAAGGGAAGTCTGAGCCCAGAGGAGCCTGAGGAGATGGGACAGTAAATGGAAGGTGGTCTCTGGATGGGATCCAGGGACAAAAAAGGGACATTCGGCACAAACCAAAGAAACCTGGAGAGAGCATGGGCTTCGGTTAATAACACACACCAGCATCGGTTCACTAGCTGCAATAAACAAGATATCGGCAATAGGGGATCCACGTGCAGATGACTCAGGAACTCTCCGCAATGTCTTGGCAATTTTTCTGTAAATCCAAAACAATTCAAAAGTAAGATTTTTATTTTAAAATCTCATCTGGAGGCAGCACGCAGGGTGAACGAGTGCTAGCTCAGGGGTCGCCAGCTGTGAGGCCTGGGAAAGGCGCTTACCCTCCCGGGGCCCCATTTCCCCATCAGTTAAAATACAGGCGCCAGAATCACGAGCAGTTGTGTGGGACCCTGAGGAGGCGACACGCGTGAAAGGACTCTGGAAAGTGAAATTCCTTCCAAAATCATCCACGGAAAGAGGTAAGCTTCAGTGAGCTGCGCCACTGACCCAAGCTAACCTGCTCGTCTTCCTAATGTAATACTGGCACTAGATCTTTGCCGCGGGAGCCCTTCAGCCTCCAGGCGGGCTGCCCTTCCTCCTCCCGTCGTCCCCACTGCTTTCCCAGTCCGGCACCGGCTCCCCTGCTGTCGCCTGGTGGATGCCCCCCTCCTGGCACCATGGGTGTCGCCTCCCCACTGAGATCCCACCAGGTAAACTTCCCGTAACAGTGCTGGGGCTCACTGGCCTAGAGGGCTGACTGCTGGGGCCTGGCTGGAGCGAGGGGGACAGCGTGGGTGGGGCAGGTTGGACTCGGCTTCGCCCAGCAGTTCTGACCTCGGGGTCCCCCCCGCCGCTGTCCTGGGTTCCTGGGTGCAGCGCTGTGCCACTTGAGGACACTGGGATTTCAAATACTGTTTAGAGAGCTTCTCCCCGGACAGCGGACAGCGGCAAGGAGAGCGGACCGGCTGCATGTCTGGGAAAACGCAGGAAGGATCTCCGGGGGGGTCCCTTCCCCTCTATCTGCCCTGAGGGCAGAGACTTGGGTCCGAGAAGCTGCAGGTGTGCATCCTGGGAAGTCAGTGGGAGGAAGAGGGAAGCTTCCCCAGGGATGCTGCAAAGGTCCCCCACTGTCACCCGACCCTGACCTTCCCCTGTGCAGGCTCCCAGGAAGCACCCAGGAAGCCAAGGCTGAGTTGGAACAAAGGGCAGCCCGGGGCCGGAGGGGGCAGGGCTGCGCGACCCGGCAAAGTGCAAGTCACGGTGAGCTGGGCGCCTGGCCCGACCCCGCCCGGAGCCCCTTCCTGCTGGGGGGCAGGCCCGGGCGGCCTGGCACTCCTGCTTCTTGAGCGTGGGAAGCCGCACCCCGATTCCTGACAAACACGAGTGCACCCCATCGCACACCAAGTCTGATATTTACTCTAACAAGGGCGAGAATCTCTCCGTTTTATTTCTGCATGGTGATCACACAAATATAATTCCGTGAACCTGCACAACGTGATGATTAGTTTTTAGAGCCGCCCTTTCCTTTCACACATAACTGGCTTGCCTCTCCCTCTGTCAGCACCCCGTAAAATTCCAGTGTGAACCCCCTGTGTTTTTCTCAGTGCTTATATAACATCCGATAAAGTTAAATGTACATGACACACTGGGGGCTGTCGCTGTTTCTAAAACAGGGGCTCATCAGACACGGGTTCTGATCCCCCGCTGCCTCAGACCGCGGGATCCACTCTGTTCCCTCTCGCAGCTGTTTAGTATTAATATCAACAACGTTTGATGTGCACAGGACCAGAATGCTCCCTGTTGAGGGGAAGCCACCTGGCTTCCAGCTTTTGACCGATGCTCCATAAGCCTCCTTGAACTTATGGGTGTTTTTATTTCTCTGTAACAGAATCCCAGGAATGTTGGCATTTTTGATTTCCTGCGTGTTGCCCGATGGATTTCTGCAAGGCGGTCCCTGGAGGCCAGCAGGCTGTCCGGGCCCTGGTCCAGTCAGGCAGCCAGTGCCCTGCGTTCTTGCCGCTTCTCGGCTGTTCCCTGACCCCAGCGGGCGGGCTGGTGCATTGTCACACCTGTGCCGGCCACAGGCCTTCGCCCCACTTCTCTTCTGTGTTTTCCTTGTCAACGTTTAAGAGCTCTTGCTGTTACAGCTGTTGAATCACCAGTACTCTCCTTGATCCGTCACTTGTCCGTGGACTGGATTTATCGCACCTTTTGCTACACACGAGTTTTAGTATAGCCAGCGAGAACTCTTCTGTTTTAGTTTGAATGAAGAGGGTTCTCTCTCCCGTCCTATGTGGTTCATCTAATTCTCGGGACATTCTTGTAAGATTTGTATTATTATTTACTCTGAGCCCATCAAGAGACTATTTTATCAATAATGCGGACGTCCCCTATATGAGCTTATTTAATCCTCACAACTGCAAAGAGGTAGGAACCATTATGATGTCCATTTTATAGATAGGAAACGGAAACACAGAGAGGCTAAGTAATTGGCCTAAGGTCACACAGCTGGTAAGTGACAGAGCCAGGCCTCACCTGGCATCGATTCCTTGATCCCCCTTCGAAGGCTCACACCCTTGGGCTTCCCCATTTCCTCCAGGTTTTCAAATTTTTGCTGTAGTGTTGAATAGTTTCCTTAAAATGCTTTAATCTCCTGACTCTGTCAATTATGTCTGCTTTCTGAACCTTAACCTTGTGTGTTTCTGTATCCCATTTTTCTTTCACAAAGAAAGTGCAAGTCAGGCTGAGCTCGGATTCTTCTGCTCACGGGTGTTTGCAAAGACCAGGCCGAACTTATCTTCTAAGAGAAGCGTGAAGGTAGGTTTCTGATTCATTTCTGTTCTTCATCAATTCCATCTTCCTACTTTCTTTTTGTACTTAAACTGGGTAAGTAGGTCCTTTGACTTTTGTTTTCCTATTTTAATACTGATGGCCTTTGTCTTTATTTTCCACTGAATATACGGTTTTGCCGTGTCCTGGAGTTTTGAGAATGTAACATTCTTAACTTTCACCGCTTTCCAATAATTTTAAATTTCCCTCTTGATGGCCTCTTTAAGTGTTTTTTATAAGTGTGTTTCCTAATATCAAAGTAGTTAACATTACATTCGTCACACCTTTATTATTTACTGCCAGTTTTCTCAGATTATGATAAAGATATGGCCTTCTCTGCTTTTCTCTATTGGTTCAGGCCTTCTTTGTGGTCAAGTCGTCAAATAGATCTTTTCTGTAGCCGTTCCAGGGACACACGAATGAGATGTATTATTGCTGTTCAGAGATGTAAAACTCTCCCCCTATTGAATCAAATGTGCTGACTTTTCCTGGGTATATTATCCAGCTGTCCTTGCAATTCTGATACTTCTGTTCTGTGCGTTTAACCACATTTTGCTTTGTTCATGCAAGTTTATGACTGTTTGACCCCCTTTATAATTTTTGCTTTCCTCTTCCTCTGTTGTGATCTTAAAGGCCACCTTATCTGATGTTAATTTGGGTGGTCCTGCCTTATTTTTATTTGCACCGGTCTGAGCACCTAAGTCCCTCCAGCCCTTCTTTAGCCTGAGGCTTTATATGCCTTTCTTGTAAATGACAGCGGGAGGGTTTGTCCTAGACGCCCTTCTGACAGTCTCTCTGTTCTACTAGGAGGACTGGGACCTTCCATCGCATTCTTCCCATTACCTTTGTGTCCACTCTTCACGA
>NW_006789467.1:2526221-2535383 GCF_000442215.2 Lipotes vexillifer | reverse complement strand
GCTCTCTCCTCTCTGATGGTCACGGCTCCTCCCTTTCCCTGCTCACCTGAAAGCTCTGCCACCAGGGAAGCCCCTGAAATGGCTTTTTAATGTGTTTTCAATTCCTGCTTCCAGCTGTGCCTCCTCAAATCTTTCTGTCCCTTCAAAACATTCCGAGCGGCTCCATCACTTCCTGGTCAATTTCCCGCGCCCAAAGCTCCGTCCAGACTAAGTTAGCACTTTGATCCCAGTGCACAGCCTCCGCCAGCTCAGCTCCAGTCTGTGGCCCCAGGCAGGGGACACGTCTCATCCCGCCCCGTCCCCCGAGTCTCCGTCCCCCAAGGCTCCGTGCCCCCGGTGCGGGGGCTGACAGGAGGAGAAGGGGCCAGGGCAGCGTTCTTCTGCTTACCTGGCACTCCCCACGGCCTCTGGGGACTCCCAGGGGTCCCGCAGCTCCTGCCCACCACACAGGTGCCGGGAAAGGAGAGATTTCCCCGCACCCTCAGTTCCAGCCCCACCCTCCAGGGCACCTTCCTCGGGTCCTCTCACCTGGCTGGCAGCTCCCCTGGTACCAGCGAGATGGTCCACGGGCGCGCCTCCTCGGAGTGCCGTCAGCTGGAGGAAACTCACACATCCTCTTGTGCAAATGGGGCCCCCTCTGCCTGGCTGCCTCTCTCTGGCTCTTTTCCAGCTCCATCATCTCGGATGACACAGAGGGTAGCTCAGCAAGCCCCCTGGGTGAGGAGATGTCCCTTCTGCAGGCACCCCGATCTCTCTGGGTGACTCTTGGAGCCCCCCTCGGTTGGCTTGGAGAGGTGGGGACTCCACCTTTGGGGGAGTGTTGGGGGGGAAGGAAAAGGCCACAGGCCCCCCTCAGGTGCACGACTTCCTTGACTCTTAAAATTGCTGCACTTTCTAGTTCCCCGTCTCCATGGCAGAGAGATGCTGGAAGCAGTTCTCTCCCTCACCTGGAGCGAGGTCTCCACGGGGAGAAGGGCCAGAGTGCCCAAAGGAAGGACAGACAGAGCCCAAGGGGAGGGGGCGTTTCAGGCCCTGGGGCGTGGCTGGAGAGCTGGCCATTCCCACACTGGCACACATCCCGGTCTCCCCTGAGTCCATCCTGGTGATGCTGGGGAGGGGCCGGCAGCCACTCTTGGGACCGCGGAGCCGCTACAGGGAACACGACCCGGTCAAAACCATCTGCACAACTAACTACAGTGGAGCATCATCCAGCCTTGAAAAAGGGAGGAAATCCTGGGGTCTGCCCTAGTGGTCTATCGGATAAGACTCAGCACTCCCAATGCAGGGGGCCCGAGGTTCGATCCCTGGTCAGGGAACTAGATCCTGCATGCATGCTGCAACTAAGAGTCCTCATGTCACAACTAAGGAGCCCGTGAGCTGCAACTAAGGAGCCTGAGAGCTGCAACTAAGGAGCCCGCCTTCTGCAAGCCGGTGCAACTAAATAAATAAATTTTAAAAAAATGTTTTTTTAAAAAAAGGGGGTGTACTTCCCTGGTGGTGAAGTGGTTAAGAATCCAGCTGCCAGTGCAGGGGACTCGAGTTCGAGCCCTGGTCCGGGAAGATCCCACATGCTGCGGAGCCACTAAGCCCATGTGCCGCAACTACTGAAGCCCACGCGCCTAGAGCCCGTGCTCTACAACGAGCAGCCTCCGCTCGCCGCAACTAGAGAAAGCCGGCGTGCAGCAACAAAGACCCAACGCGGCCAAAAATAAATAAATAAATAAAAATTTAGAAAAATAAGGGGGAGGGGAGGAAATTCTTACTCCAATAGGATGAACGCGGAGGGCATTGTGCTGAGTGAAACAGCCAGTCACAGAAGGACGAGCACTGTATGGCTCCACGTGTATGAGGTCCCTGGAGTCATCAAATCCACAGAGACAGAAGGTGGGATGCGGGGGTGTGCCAGGGGCTGGGGGAGGGGTGTAGAGTGAGGGTTTAATGGGGACAGAGTTTCAGTTTGGGAAGATGAGAAGGTTCTGGAGATGATGATGGCGATGGATGCACAACAATGTGAATGTACTTAATGACACTGAATTGTGCACTTAAGAATGATGAAGATGGTAAATTTTACGTTGTGTGTGTGGCTAAGTTCTCTGCTCAGTTCCACTGCTAAACTCGGCTCTGAGCTGTGGACACCATCTGGGAACTAGAGCTACTCTTCCCATCAAACCAGGAGGCTTCTTTGTCACGGGGGCATGGAGAGAACCCATTTCTCCAGACTTCTCCCTACCCATGCCTGACAAGTGTGGACTCCAATTTCGCTGAGAGCTGTTTTCCTACATTATTGCAGCTAATGATGAGACTCAACTCATGTATGTCTCAACCAGACTCCATGTTATTTCCTTGGAACCATCAGTTGACCTTTAACATGGACCTTAACTCTGACTAGAATTTAAAGTCTCTGTATCAGCACAGTGTAATTTCCGTTGCCCTTACTCTCCGCCCCCTTTTTTTTCTATTTTAATCAGAAAATATAGTTAAATACTGAAAGAAAAAAAAAAAATCCCATCCACGTGGACCCAGTAACGTAGCAAATGCATGGACACCCTCTACTGAGCCCCCTGCCCCGGGTACTGGGGCGGGAGCCGCGGTGGACAAAGGGTAGAGGCAACCCTCGCCCTCACAGAGACCCCACCCCGCAGGGACAGAGCCGGCAGAGGCTCTCGGGGAGCTGGGTGGAGGCCCTGTGCAGTGGGTCAGGGGAAGTGGCCCCAGCAGTTGTCCAGGTGTGAACCAGCTCCGGCTTTAAGTGAGCAAGGCTAGACTTGCTGAGACATGGGTGGAGGATGACAAAGTCGAATCAGGACAGCGGTTACCTTTGGGGCAGGGAGAGGAATAGATGGCGGGGCGGGGGCGGGGGCGTGGAGAATGCACCAAGGGCTTTCTAGGTATGTAATTTCTAAAGCTGGGTGGAGGGAACACAGGTGTTAAGTATTTTCGTATATTTTTGTATGCCTATTTCATTGTTTAAAGTTACGACTATTTTTTAGAGCAGTTTTAGGCACAGCAAAACTGGGGGGGGGGGACACACAGGGAGCTCCTGTGCCCCCCTGCATGCACAGCTTCCCCACCATCAACACCCCACCAGAGGGTACATCTGTTACCCCCACCCAGAGCCCAGAGTTTACACGAGGCTCACCCCTGGTCTTCTATATTCTGTGGGTTTGGACAGATGTATCATGAGCTGTATCTATCTTGATCATATTGCACAGAGTATCTTCTCTGCCCAAAAGAAGAAAAATGTAGCTTTCGAGGTGTCTGTGCGACGTCCAAGCTAAGTGTCCGGTGGTCATGGGAGTGTTGCTGGATCAGAGCCCCATTGTAGACACGGGCTCCCCCGCAGGGTGAAACTGAGAGCCAAAGAAGGGAAAACAGGATTGAATCCTGGAAGCCACGGGCTTGAACAGAGCGGGAGAGAGGCAATGGATTCGGGCACAGCTTCAGCAGAGCAATTTATCTATGAAACCAAAGAAGTGAGGGAACCATTACGTACCAGCAGCCTCGCTGGGGCATCACTGGTGAACAGCACAGGATTGGAGCAGCCCACAGGCCCGACAGGTCAGGACCGGTTAAACAAATGAAGGTGCAGCCATTCGAGAAATAGCTTCAGATCTGTAAAAAGGGCAGATGTTCATAATATATTCATACATAAGGAACACAAGTTTTAAAATAGTATATTTTGTATAATTCTATTTTTTAAAGTATTACTCTGGGTAGGTGTAGGAAGCACTTTTTTTTTTTTTTTTTTTTAAACATAGTCTTTTGTTCTTCCAAAAACACAGTTAAGAAAATGAAAAGGCAAAAAAAGACTGGTAGAAACTCTTTACAACACGTATCAGACAAAAGGTTTGTATCAAGAATATGTAGAGTTCTTCCAAGTCAATTACAAACAACAAAAACAAAAACCCCAAAAATAAACAGAAGATTTGAATAGACACTTCACAAAATATTTCAAATGGTGAATAAACATAAGAACTTTTTTTTTTTTTTTTTTTGGTTGTGCCGGGTCTTAGTTGTAGCATGTGGGCTCCTTCGTTGTGGCATGCGAACTCTTAGTCGCAGCACGTGAACTTAGTTGCAGCATGCATGTGGGATCTTAGTTCCCTGACCAGGGATCAAACCCAGGCCCCCAGCAGTGGAACCACAGAGTCTTAACCACTGGACTGCCAGGAAAGTCCCTACAATTCGATTTTTATAAAAGATTTTGTTTGCACAGGGAAATCATGTGGGCAGATGAATTAAAATGTTAGTATAATCTCTGGGATGATGCGAGGTTTGTTCTTTTTATTTATCTGCCTTTGTAAAGGTTTCTGCAATGAACACAGAGTACTTACGAATATAAAAAGGAGAAGGGCCTTCCACAGGGAGCAGGTCCTGTCATTTCCTGGGACGCTGAGAGAGGAGTGGGTCCCACGGCAGGGAAGCCGTGCCCGGTCCGGGGCAGCCAGCATCTGGGCTCCACCAGGCCACGCCTGGGAGACAGACCGGCACGTTGTCAGCCCTTCTCAGTGCGGGGCAGGCGAGGCGTAGGGAAGCCTGCCTGCATGCCTGCGGGTCTGAGGGAGGGTTCCTCCGACACAGCGGGGTCCAGAGTTCTCTCCTTTTCTCGAGGGGTGGATTTGGGGGAGTCCCCGACCCCTCCACCCCCGGGATGTAGGAGACTCCACCCCTCAGGCAGACGGCTGTGCCCTCCCCCTGCCCTTAGCCTCTGACGGTGTCTCCAGCTTTCTGCCAAGGCCCCCTTACACCAGCCTGGCCAAGCCCCCAGCCCACATCTCTCCCCTCGACACCCCCCTCACATCCTCTACAAACACCGCAAAGCGTTTGAGAGCCGCTGCCTAGGTGCGACCTCTTGGCCCCCCGGGTTCTCAGGTCTCAGACACCATCCACGATGGCCCCCGGTCGGAAGATACACATAAAAGTTCCCCTAGGCTCCTTGGTGCCAGCAGCCCTCAGCCCTCCATCTGCGGTGTAGGGGTGGGGAGGGGCCTGAAGCACGGTCTTGGCCTCGGGCCCCGAAAAGGCAGGCCGAGATAAAGGCTCCTGGGCAGGACCCCACCGGGGAGTGCGAGCCCAGGGGGCGTGAGATGGGGAAGGGGAGCCCACAGGAGGACGAGTGCTGCGCTGGTGACCACGCCACCCCGGATGCGGGCTGCTGCAGGGCAGGCACCAGGGCCGCTGGTTGTGGCTCTTGGCACAAGCACTGGGGTCTCTGGACAGAGGCTGGTCGACCACTGGACAAGTCTTCCATGACCTGGTTTGCACGGCACTCCCCCTGGTGGCCACTGGCATGAAACGCAACGCTGTGCGCCCACTCCGAGGTCATCCGCTCGGGCCACCCCCAGACCTCCGCACGTCTGATTTCCCGGTCTCCCTTCTAGGCCCCGGCCACCCCCCACAGCCTTCACCACCACCCACATGTCTGCATAGACCCTTACCCTGGACCTCTCCTCTCCACGCAAAGGCAATGGCTGTGCACAAGCTCTGCCCGCCTTGCAAACGGGGTCTTGTGTGTGGCCCAGGAGGAGCGAGGTGGTCCAGTGTGTGTGGTGTGTGGGGTGTGTGTGTGTGTGTGTTTGGGTGTGTACGTGTGTGTGTCTGTGTGTGTCTCTGCGTGTGTGTGTGTGTTCTCTCTGACACCAGGCAGGGTTGCTGCAGGATCAAACCCCCAGAGCAGCACAGACACAGGGTCACAGCAGTGCAGCAACACCCATCCTGCACGTCCTGTGCCCTGATTTCTGATTTTGTTCCCAGGCCGCCGCAAAATTCTTTTTACAAATAGTCATTTTTCACCAATTCCGTTCTGCTTAAATCAGCCAGAGTCCTTTCCATTTGTGGCAGACTGCAAAAATGGCCACAGGGATTCCTCCCCCCGCCCCCCCTCCCGGGTGAGCAAAGGGTTTCGTGGTAGGTCGTTGCCGTGCTTCCCCACCTTGAACCTGGACTCGGTCCACGGGACACTGGGAGATCTGACTCCACAGGGCTGAGGAGTGAGCGCCTGGGGCTTGTCCTCTGAACAGGGCTGGGCCGGCAGTCGACAGCAGAACGTCAAGCAAACCCACAAGCACAGGTGAGCCACCTCAGGCCACTGAGCACCAGCCATGCTGAGCCAGAGCAGAGCCACCCAACTGGACCACAGAATTATGAGAAATAATATGTGTTCACTGTGTTAAGCCATTGTCTTTGGAGTGGTTTTGTTACACAGCAAACGTGAGCTCATACACAATGTCTAGCAACGGAGAACCCCACCCGATCCACCTACATCCTATTCCTCTCCAAGTCCTGTGGGTTTTCGCTGCTCCCTACCTCTTGGAAGCAGGCATTTCCTCCTCTATGTTTCAGTGGATGTCCCTGCAGCCATTTATGCAGCCTTCCATCTTTTCTCCAACCCGCCAGTTCAATCAGGCCACCCTCTCTGCTTCGAACCTTCTTACGGCTGCTAGAGGGCCTCCCCCAGCCTTCCTCGCCGCTCACTTTGTCCCCACACGCTGACCTTTGGTCAGGCAGGGCTGTTGCCGAGCGCCTGTGTCCATCATGGCATGGACGCACTCACACGTGCACAGACACGCGCAGAAGAGTCTCTGCGCGCAAGCAGAGTCGTTGCTGTACCTGCATCTTGTGGCGGTGCGGCAGGGCGTGCGCTCGGGGGAGCCTGCCTGAGATGAATCCTGACGCAGGCACTGACCACTGTGAGATTCAGCAAGTTACTTCCGTCTCTCACAGGTGGCTGCGAGGTTCACACAAGTTCACACACGTGAGATTCTTGGAAGTGCAATGGCACAGGACTGTACACAGTGTCTGCCTGGAATGTGGACGTCACCACCGTCACCACCACCACCACCATCACCACCACCACCACCACGACCATCACCATCATCACCACCACCACCACCATGACCACCACCACCATCACCACTACCATCACCACCATGACCACTACCACCACCATGACCATCACCACCACCACCACCACGACCATCACCATCATCACCACCACCATCACCACCACCACGACCACCACCACGACCACCACCACCACCACCATGACCACCACCACCATCACCACTACCATCACCACCATGACCACTACCACCACCATGACCATCACCACCACCACCACCACGACCATCACCATCATCACCACCACCATCACCACCACCACGACCACCACCACGACCACCACCACCACCACCATGACCACCACCACCATCACCACTACCATCACCACCATGACCACTACCACCACCATGACCATCACCACCACCACCACCACGACCATCACCATCATCACCACCACCATCACCACCACCACCACCACGACCACCACCACCACCACCATGACCATCACCACCACCACCACCATGACCATCACCATCATTACCACCACCACCATCACCACCACCACCACCATCAATGTCACTGTCATTTTCCACAAATATTTGTTGAGCACCTGCTCTTTGCCAGGCACTGTCCTAGGAGCTACGGACACTATTAACAAGACAGATTCCTGGTTTGAGAGAGCTGACATTTTAGTGAGGTGAGTAGAGTAACAAGTAAAAATAGAAACAAGGTAACTTCAGAAACTAGTTACTGGGCTGCAAAAAGCAAACGGTGCTGGGACAGAGAATGACTGCCGTGTCTTCGGTGCCTTTGCTGTTGCAGGCTCCCCCTGCCACGGGGCCTTTGCACATGCTAGTCCCCTGCTCTTAGAACATCCTCCCCTCCTTCATTAACCTGGTCAGCGGCCACTCATTTTTTCCTGACTTTGGTCCCATCGCCCCACCACGAGCAATAACATCGTCCACCTCTCTTTTGCGGCATTCATCATACCTGTGTGTTTATCAGTCTTGTCTGAAGTGTACACCCCGTGAGGGCAGCCAAGCCTCTCTCTCGCTGCTGTACCCCCAGCACAGCAGGTGCTTAACAGTTTTGAACAAACAAAGCTGGAGAAAAGACCAAATCTGAAGTCAAACATTACAGTTCCTTGAAATTTATCCGTCAGCTTCTGGCCTAGGAAACATCTCACAGAGGAGGAGATGCCTTCCCTAGACCCTGCCTCACACCAAACCCCTCTTCCCTGCGTGCATTCCAGGTACTCACCCTGAATCCAATCATAGAGAAACTTGGGATTTTTCCTTCTCTACCCCGGTTGGCTGGAGGCCTGGCTCTTCTCGCCCACGAAAGACCCTCCAGGGCCACCCTCAACACAAGAGCGTGAAGGCCCCTGGGGGCAGAAGTCAGAGGGAGACCAAGGGCAGCCTTCCCCCCAGGGTCCCTCTGTCTCTCCTTTGGGGCCCGATGCCCCACTCACTCTCAAGGGAAAGGCTGGTCTCACCAGCCCCAGGAGGGGCCTGGGGGGCTCCTTGGGGCAGTTTTCCTGGAGGAAGTGGGCATAGGACTCACCTCCCTGCCTCCATCAGAAGGGAGCTGGGCTTCTGGGGGTCAGGGTCAAGTGGGCACCTGTGCTTAGGTTTTCCTCAGGCCCTCCAGTGCCCGTCACTGTGCAAAGGGCATTTTCCCCACAAGAACTGTGTGAGAAGGTACTACTCTGATCTTCAAAGGATGGAAAATGGGGGCCCAGGAGGGCGAGGGGACCTGCCCAAGGCCACACAGCAAGAGTGAGAAGTACCTCGTTTGTCAAAGAAGCAGAAAAAACATGTACTCCCCAAAATGTTCCAAAACTAAGAATTGTACAGACTCTGCATTCCGTGCGTTTACTAGCCATTTGATGAAACGTCTAAGAGCAGAACCGTCGCTGGGGAGGTGCTGCTGACCCGGGGACACTGTCCACATCCGTGCTAGCTGACCCCAGCAGGGCGAGCAGCACGTATCCCCGGTGACCTGTGTCCACCGCCGCGTGCGCCTCGATGCCTGGCTCTTCCGCGGTGCATCTGTGCGCCGGGGCCACACGCGACGGCCTGCAGGCCAGGTCCGGTCCACAGCCTAGAGATTAAGAATGGTTCTTACACTTTAAGTGGATTGGAAAAAAAAGGTTATTTTGTGACACGTGAAAGTTACAAGAAACTCAAATTTCAGGTGCATCATACCGGCCCCGGCTACTTTCTGTGGCACGACAGCAGAGCCGAGCAGCTGCCAAAGGTGCTGCCGTAGGGTCCTGAAGGGAGAAAGTGGGCACCGCGTGGTGCCCTGGGCGTCCTGTCC
>NW_006789467.1:2517070-2525956 GCF_000442215.2 Lipotes vexillifer | reverse complement strand
ACGACGCTACAGACGAACAGATGATGTGTTCATGACCGTGTGGTAGGAAGCTGGCATCCTCACGAGTAAACAAGCCGCTTATGTAACAGGCATCTGTTTCCTGAGAATCCCCCCCCCAGGTTTCACATCCTTTCTGAACTGACACGCTTTTGTCACATGCTGGCTCCTCTGACAGCGACTGAATAAATGTTGATGTGTGCTCCGCACCAACTTGTCTAAGAGTTGATGTTTTAGCACTTTCTCAGTGGAAAGGAGCGTTTGCGTCTCCAAAATCCCAACGTGCCGAGGAACCAGCCTGTGACTGCTGAAGGGCCCCCAGCCTCAGCCTCGCTCACCACCCTGCACCCACCTCCCGGGGCTTAGATCCGCCCCCCTATTGTGAGCCCAGAGACTGGGACCCTCGGCCCGTCTGTGCCAGGGGGGTTTTTACTCAGCTGCTCCAAGAAGCCTTCAGACTGAAGGGGGGGCAGGGGGAGGGCTCTCGGGGCGGGGGAATTTCCTTATTTTCTCCCAGCATTTCCCCCACCTTAACTCCCCTCATCTGTTGTGTTTACTGCCAATACCTTTCCTAGCTGACGACCTGAGTTTTAGAGTTCTTCCTGTACCGAAATCACCTTGTTAAAGAATTACAAAATTAACAAGCTCAGAGTGAAACAACAACAGCATCGCCGCCCCGCCCCGCACCCCGACAGACACTCCCGACAGGGAAGGAGAACCTGTCATCCCGCTGGACCAGGATCCTCATCACCTCACAGACCTTCCCCTCCGTGAAAGGCACCCTGCCCTCACGAGGATCCCCAGATCAGCTGCCCGCCCTGTGGTTCATTCTCAGCGCACAGCCCGCTCACCCACCATCTTCACAGAAACCCTCCAGCTGGAACAGAGGCAGGCCCGTCGGGCCCCCATCAGAGCCTCTGGCCGCAGCTCGGTGTGCCAGGCAGAAGTCCTGTTGTCGCCCAGACGACACTCTGGGCAAAGGCACCTGTGACCTGCCCCTGCCCGGCCCACCATCTCCCTCCCCGACCTCGCCCTGCAGCAGGGGTGGGGCCCAAGGGCAGAAGGTGGGAGAAGGGGCAGTTGGGTGGGCCTCAGAGCTTCAAGACGAAGACAGGGCTCCACGTGCCATCTCCTGTTGAGGGACCGAGGGGAGAGCGCTGGCTTACGTCCCTGGGAGAGGGCCCCTACGTGCCGCCATCAGCAAAAGAGCCGGTCTTAGGACGCCAGGGCCTGCAGGGGTCCCCTTGGCAAACCTGGGGTTGAGGTCCCTCCCACCCAGGATGGGCTGAATCCCTGCTGGTCTACCTCAGCGGCTCTCGTACAAATAAACAAACAAGCAGGGAACCTGCAAAGTGCCCATCTGTCCGTGTGTCCCTGAAGCCCTTCCCCTGGGGATTCTGAGGGTGGTTTCAAAGCTTCTGCTCTTGGGCTCCTGCCCCAGCCCCCAAGGGGATGGCAGGTCTGCTAACCTCACCTGCTTCTCAAAACTTGCTGCCGGCCGCTTGGCCGGGGGAGCCCAGCCAGAGACACCTGCGCACCGAGAAGCATAAAAGTACATCAGCAGAAAGGAGAGGCTGGAAGGCCGAGGGGTGAGCAGGGCTGGGGCTCCAGGCACGTGTGTGGGATGAGCAGCTCGTGGGCCCAGGCCCTGCCCAGCAGCCTGGCTGGCCAAACCCCAGCCCTGGCATTTTTCTCTTTGGAAATCATTTGCCAGGTCTGCCTTTTCCATCTGTGAAATGAGGCCAATGACGGTTGGTACAAAGATCTAATGAAGTAATAAATATTAGATTGCCACAAACCTTGAACTACAAGGGTCAGATCAATCCACAGAGAAAGGACGTCTGCAAGCAGGTGCCCAGGGCTCGGCCACGGCGGCGGGGCTGGTCCTTTCAGAAGGTGTCCAGACAGAGCCTGAAACTGGGCCTCGCCGCAAACCAAGCCTAACAGAGAGGAGCTGCAGGCTGCCCACCGCCCACGGCTGGGGCTGTTCAGACAACCTCACACCCAGTAACTCATTCCGTTCTCACCACCACTGACCAGCTCCGAGCCGGACGCGGACAGGTGTGGAGAGGTTAGGGATGGAGAGTGCCCAAGGACGCACCGCTCTGCACAGGAGTCCGAGACCAAGACAGCTGCACCCAAGGAAATGGAGAACAGCTTGCAGCGAGCAAACCCTCAGAGACAGGACAGCCTGGGAGCAGGAGGGCGAGGGGAAGCCCCAGGGCTCAGCCACCGCCGCCACAGCCTCCGCTCAGATCCATGCCAGGAGGCTGTTCAGAAAGGACGGCACGTTCACAACCGGCAGAGCGAGGCCCTCTGTGCAAGGGGACCCGGAGGCTCTGCCAGGTGCCCTGCTCTGCGTGGGCCCGTGCTGTCGGCAGCTCCCAGCCTCGCCTCCCTCCTCCACAGCAGTCTGGGCACTGACCCCTGTGACCCTTCACCTGTTTGGCTCTGCCTCGTCCACAAAAACCGAGACTTTAGGGACTGACTGTCGTTTCCCACCGTGTGGTGCTTTCCCAGGCGGGTCGCTTCTGATGTGACTTCCTCTGATTCCAGTGAGGACGATGACACCTTGACCCCTCTCCCAAATCCAGCATTCTGGCCAGGGTTGTGACAGACAAGGCGGAGACTCGGGCAGGGCCCAGGACTTCCATGGCTGAAGACCCAGGGCCCGGGACCCAGTGTCAGTTGTCTCCCGGCGTGCAGAGGTGGATACAGATGCTCCTAGGCTGCGCCCGTCAACGGAGGGAAGACATCAAGTTCTCCGGGCGGCAGCCAGTCTCCCTGGAACAACAGAACTGCGCTCTGCTCCCGCAGGAGTGAGGACTGCCCACAGAAGCTACAGGAGGCACACGGTGCAAGCGGCAAGTCTTCCTCCGTCACCTCAAGGGCTTTTTAGAGCCAAGTCAGTGACTTCACACCCACGGTACCCAGCTCGACTCCCCCGCTATTACCTGTGGGGACTGAGGCGACCAACCGGGCCCGAACAGTAACCCCTTCTCTGGGCTCCTCTCCTGGACCCCAGGAGGGGCAGAAGGACGCCCCCCCTTGAGGAGACGGGCATGTGGGAAGCATCCCACAGGCCCAGCGCAGGCGCCATTAAGGCAAATCCTCACGGCAGGAACAGCCACTCGGCACGCTCACAGATTAGCCCTGTGTGCATCTGTGCGCCCGCAACCTTCCAGGCTCGCCGGAGCCCCAGTGTCAACCCGTGAACGTGTGAGCTGGTTTCTTTCTTTTTTATGAAATAGATGATACAAAATCAAAAGATACACGTGGAAACATAAAGCATGTTTATTATTGCTATAATCAAGGCAAAATCTCTTAAAACAATTGGCCTTGATAATGGAAATATAATCAGAACCATTAATCACGAGTTTACAGTTTGTTCTCTGCTGTTCAGACTTCACGGTCTCACACATACCTCCTATCACCTGACCTTTGTCGTACAAGAAGCAGAAGAATGCACTTGGAGGTCACAAAGCACAGCCCGGCCACTTCCCTAGGTACTGACTGCAGACCAAGCACTTCCTCGCTGTGAACCTGTTTCATCCTGTGTTTAAAAAACAAGCGGGACAGGGGAGGAGGGGCCGGAATGTACCCACCCCCTCGGAGGATCGGTGAGATGACACGGGCGGTAACTGAGAGAACATACAAGAAACTGCCCTTTACACTCGAAAAAATCACACAAAATGGAGTATCACCAGTGACAGTGCTTACGGCCCCTGCAGGGAGGGCAGGAAGCCGCCACACAGCCCATGCTCCTGGCAGCCTGCAGGACCGTCACCGAGCATCTGAAACCCTGGGGCAGGGCGACGGGTGTTAACCACCAAGGCTCCAAACTCACTGAGGAAGGACCTGGCCTGACAAGCCACATCACAGGGACCCAGCCTCACCCTAGCAACTCCTGGTCAGTTTTATTTACCTTAATATACATCTGTACAGGCAATAATAAAAAGGCTATGACACAACAATTCAGTGAGTTTTACCTAGTTTCATGAATAATGCATGCAGTTACAAATAAGAGGTAGAAACACTGTATTAAAGACCTAAAAATATAAACATCATATAAATAAATGTTCAAATTAACTGCTGGAATTTCATACAGATAAATAAAGTAAAAATTACATTACTTCGTCAAAGTAAAGAAAAACCATGTTTTTGTTTTTATCAGTACACTAAATTAATGCCAAAGAGCTTCTGTGCAATTTGCCAGAGTTCAGATTATATTATCTAAAAGGATTAAAACTGGAGAATGGTTTATTCAAGTATTCAAGCAGGTAAGTAAGAGAAACGAAATAATCTACCACGTAGGCACCATTTCTAGAGGGGTGTTAAGTGCCCACATTCTCCATGACTAGCTACCTGGTGAACTGTCAGGACTAACATGAAACTGCACACAGGCTGGAAAGAGCTGCCCATTTTCCTAAGAGAAAACAAACCTCATGTTTCACTAACTTCATGTAAAATTCCACATCACTAATAAGCCTTTAAGTCACCGACTTTGTTTTGGCCCTATTACAAGTCTTGAGAGTATCTCTGGATTGACACTTGTTCTAATTCTGCCCCGATAAACCTAGCCTTTAGTCAACCTAGAGGTCATAGGCATGAATGCACATTCTGCATGCACAGTAAAAAATGCAAACGAAAGCAGACAACGAGCAACTTAAAAATATCACTGAGAAAACCTGTAGGTGTAGATGAATAGGTTAAGAAAATGCAAAGGTTCACACAACACAAGTTTTTTACCACTTAAAAGTCCACGAGAATTCACCTGTGAATTCTGGAAAGGGTACGTGTATATAACCAAGTAAAATATTTTAAACAAGTCCATTGTGCCTCAGTTAGTTTTAAATTGCAAAATCCAGTACACAGTTGTTTTAATAAATTAGTGCAATATGAAAGATGTTGGAAGATTATTAATATGTGTCCATATTAGACCAAATTGAAGATTTCACAATTTCTTCCAAGAGACGCCTTTCACTCCTTCTTAAGCTATTTCTTCCTGAGCTGTTTATGGACGCGTGCTCAGCCTCAGATAAACTTACCCCGAGTATCAAACCGCCTGGATGAGATGTGGCTTTTTACTTTTTCGCCTCAGTGAACATGTGGAACCCCACAATTTGCTCTGGTGACTGGCGTGAAGAGCCACTCATGGTTTCATTCCTAATTACCCTTAAGAATAACTGTACTGACAACTCTAGTTCTAAGGTACATTTATTTACCAAGTTCAAACTGAAAGCCAAGTGGAATACTCTTGCTTCTGCTTCTACAAAGAAAAAGGGAAGGGGTGACTTCTCTGATAAGGCAGGTAGTTCTGGGGTTGTTTTTCCTTTTTGAAATCACTGCTTGCTCTTTGGTGGTCACCGTGTAGGAACCTACAGTTTCCTGGGGGTGGGGCGACAGGATCCAAGCTGTGCTCCCAAAGGCATCGCCTCACACCCACCACTAGTCCTGGGGGCAGGCCTGCTGCTGCTCACAAGGTCGAGGTGCTGTAGCAGAGTGCCGACAATCTCCTTTCAATACGAGATTTATCTAGAAATAAAATAAATTCATAATAAAAATCATTTATATTTTCAAAACCAAGGAAAGAAGAACCAATGAAAAAGAATCTCTCACTCTCCACCTACACCCTCACCTCTGTTCTATCTTTGCCCCAGAGTTAACAGTTCTGAGTATTTTTTCTTCTTTCTGCCTGGTAATTGTCTAGCTTAGCGCTGCACAGTGGTAAAAGCTAGATTAGCACGTCAAATGAAGAACATTTAGGTTTTAACAGCTAGTTTGCTCACAACTGCAAACAATCTTAGAACTGCCAGCCCCTTGTGGCTCTTCAAAATGTGGTATGACCACACCTCATCCTCAAAAAAAATCATCACTGGTCTTATATCTGACAAGTGGAAACACCATCCTGGTACCCTACCAGTGTCCACACTCCGTTCTGTACACCAAATCTGCAGTACACAGGGTTTTCACAGGGCTCTTCGGTCACTAGGCCAACGAGGATTAAAACAGTTGCCTTTCTTATTGTTTAATGATAAAAGCAAAGTTCTCTGCATACACAAACACACCCACCAATAGTCGTGCAGTGTAGAAATCTAAAGACTAATAACAAAAGCCAACAGCTCTGTACCAGCAACCTCTCTAACCCTCACAAGAGCTCGGCAAGGCAGGCGTTGCTCCTCATCCTGTAGAAGAAGAGACGGAGACCACAGAAAGGGTGAGTGACTTGCCCAAGGTTGGGAAGCCAAGATGCAACCCCAGGCTGCACGGTTCCAAACTCCATGCTCTGTCTACTGCACCAGGAGGAGACAATGAAAGCGCAGCCAACACGCACACTACTTTCTAAGTCAACTCACATTTGTGTACATTTTCAATATCTGCCGGGTCCTGGAGAATCTTAGTTAAGCCTTCCAAAAGAAGGGCCGCCTTATGATAGCGATAAACAATATCTTCAGTCTGCTGGAACATCTCATCCAGGGCTGCAGCCTGAACCTGGAACCAGTCAGCAAAAACAAGAAGATTCTCAGCTTTTCCATGAAAATACGAATCCATTCAGGCAATGCAGCTTTAAATGGAATCTGTCTAAAATTAATACGTTTTGACAAAATGATATAATCTATTGGGTGAGCGACATAAAAGAGCTTCTTGACAAAGGAGTTACTCTGCATTCAAACATAACCTTCTTGAACTCAGAGATTCCTAACTCATGATATTTACACTTCTAAACTGGCTCTTCTATGACTTCACTAAAAAGTTTATTTTAAACATACACTTCCACACTAGTAACCTGGCATTTCACTAATGTAGACCTTGTTACAATGAAATAATTAAATGACGTTAAAAGCCACTTATCAGCCTTTCCTTTTAGTTACAGAATTTTCTGGTGTGTGGGATTCATTCATTCAGAGGTATTTACTGGGCACCTGCTGAGTGTTGGCCCAGAGCGTACGATGAAGGTGAGCTCACAGTCCAGAGGGAGGCATGGGCTGTGAACTCCAAGGGGTACCTGGCATCACAGGAGGAAGCCCCGGATGGTACGGAGCACACGCGAGAGGCATCTAACCCGACTATGGAGGAAGAAGTGGTTAGGGAGCGCCTCCAGGAAGTGATGCTGAGGCAGAGCCATAAGGAAGCAGGAGCGAGCTGGGCAGGGGGAGAGGTGGGTAGGGCTCCCCAGAAAGACGGGCATGGTGTCATTCACGGGGTTATGAGCATTTGTTTCCCCAACAGCATTCTGATTTTCTCTTTAATCATTCACTGCCCAGACTGTCAGTAATCCAGTATCCTAATTTACTTGTCGGTATGCTCTGTCTCTTTCAAAGAGTAAAGCCACATACAATATGATAAATAGAATGGACACAGAAAATCCAAGTCCTGAAAAGGAAGGAGAGAAATAACTAAATATAAGTTGAGTGTCTCCAAGCTTGTTCAGCAGCCAGGGCACAAGGAGAGACTTGTTGGAGGCACGTGGCTCTATCATCAGAAGAGACAGAAGCACCCTAACTCCGTATGAGAGGACGTCTTTCCTGGCACAAATTTCTAAAAGAAAATCTGTCTTATGAAGTCTTAATTCGGTACAAAACAATACAATGCATATTATTCATATCAACAGTTTAGGGCAATATAATGTATATTATTCTCACCAACAGTTTATATTCCAAAACTATTTTCATACGCCTTTTTATTATGATGGCTTTCAAAATAGGGCCAAGGGGGTAATATAACAGTACCATTCAAAGTACACAAATTTGAGAGGGAAAAGGAAGCTCAACTATGTTAATACGGTAAAAACTATACGGTTGGTCAGTAATTAAATTTTCCCCCACTTAATTCCTTCTTTGACAGTCCCTAATTTCATGTTTCCTTCAGAGCAATTTTTCCTCGAAGATACAGAAAACAAATTATTTCCACTAATATAACCAGAGAGTTGGAAAAGTAGATTACACTTTGTGCGCCTACACTTAAGTAAGGTCAGTTGTGGAATCTGAGCACGTGAATTTCTGCAGATTGGGTAATAAGAGCAGTATTTTTGTAATGTTTTATCAAAGCCAAATTTCTTAAATAGTAGAAAATGAAGAAAGAGATCCAGTGAAAGCTCTTAGATGCAAACTAGAAAAAGATTAGATCACGCCTCATGTTAGCAATTTTTAAGAGGTATGGTAAACTTTTACCAAATGTGGTAGGTAACCAACATAACTTATGTTTGTTGCATGTTAAGTGTAATCACTCCTTCAGGAAGAGGTACCACAATACCTGGGACTTGGGAGTGGTGGGGCATAAACTCTTTTTAAAAGGATGATGTCAAGTAGGTGTGCACTTCAAAAGATGCTCTTAGGGAACTTCCCTGGTGGTGCAGTGGTTAATCCGCCTGCCAATGCAGGGGACACGGGTTCGAGCCCTGGTCCAGGAAGATCCCACATGCCGCGGAGCACCTAAGTCCCTGCGCCACAACTACTGAGCCTGCGCTCTAGAGCCTGTGCTCCGCAACAATGAGAAGCCACCGCAGTGAGAAGCCCGCGCACTGCAACGAAGAGTAGCCCCCCGCTCGCTGCAACTGGAGAAAGCCCACACGCAGCAATGAAGACCCAACGCAGCCAAGAAAAACAAAAAACAAAAGGTGCTCTTAAAAACAAGTAGTATTACTACGCAATATTACACCTTAAAAAGGGTTACCATTTCTACAGCACAATTATAGATGAGTTTCTCTGCTGTTACACTGTTGATTTCATCAATAAATCTCTGTTTGTCAGAGAAGAAGCGATTCAGCTTTTCTGTAAGTTTCTTGCACATGCTGATGCAGAATTTATATCGTTCATTCAGATTTTTGACAACTGGAAAAGAATTGAAATGAGAATTTAAATTTTCCTCCAGAAACAGAGTCATGGTGAC
>NW_006789467.1:2506788-2517060 GCF_000442215.2 Lipotes vexillifer | reverse complement strand
CTGCTGATTTATGGAAAGCGACGCTAAACGATCACTGAGAAAAGTGACTGGAAATCATTCTTCCACATGTTCTCTCTCCTAGTGAAGACTGAGAATAAAGTAATTCTGACTGCTCCCTGTATCGGCTAAATGGCAAAACCAAAAAACAGAAAAGCCAGCATCTTTTCCCATTTAAGCATGCTTAATACCACGGTGACCCCTCACCAGAAACTCCCCTTCCCAGTGTAAGGGGAAAAGCAGCCCCGTCACGCTCCGCTTGTACCTTGTTTCACACCCGTGGACGGGCTCAGCTTCCCGGACTTGATCTGCTCTTTGGCGAGATGCAGAGAGGCTGCCAGCAGCTGTGCGGCCTTCATGTATAACACCAGCTGCTCCACCCGCCTGCACCCAGAGACAGCAAGCAGAGCGTCAGCCTGCGAACCGACAGGCCAGTGCCCCATCACAACAGTCTCTCTAAGGGAACATCATTCCCCTTGACACTTTTAGTGCATGAACACCTCCTGAAGGGAGAAGGGCCGGCATGGAGAAAGACGCGTGTACTTCGAATACAACGGGTGCACTCAGATAAAAATACAATCTCTTTATCGTCAAATATCTTAACAGCATGATTTACAGGAAAGGAAACACCAAGGCTGCAGAACCTCCAAGTCTTGGCTCACACAGTGAAATCGAGCACAATGAGATAACTCAGAGACGCCCATGACCTTCAGTGGATGACACGGCCCCCAGCTTGGACACCAGTTTACAGAGGGCAGGAAGCCTCTGGAGATGGACAGCAAGGGGGCACCTACCCCCAGTCTTTGCTCAGCTGGCTGATCTGGTCCACCACCGCGCTCTCCTGGATCTGGTACAAGGAGACCGCGGACGCGCAGAGCCCCGGGTCTCCCCCGCGCACGGCCGTCAGGTCCAGCACACACTCCGTGAACAACAGCATTGCGTTCAGGTGGCGGAAGGTGTCTGTGTGCTCTCGCTGCGGCAAAGCCAATCATCTTAGAAACTTGCAGGTTAAGGAGAGGCGCACACTCATTTCTGCACATAAACTGTGGCCACTGCTAATGTTTTCTATACTTATGAATGTCAGAATGATCAAAGGAGAATGAAAGTTTTAAATTCCAGAAAACTGTGAGAAAAATAAACACAAATGAAACCAAACAAGAGTGTGTCATGTGTTTGTGTGTATGGATGTATGAGAGCACCCATAAAATTCAGCCTCAAAGATATGAGGTCATTGTACTTGCACCAGGAAAAAAACGAAACACAGAACAATTAAATCAATATACGTGAGACAGAAACATGACAGAATAGATACCAAGATATAAGAATGAAAGGATATTCTGTGCAGTAAACCACACTTCTTGATAGTTTAATGAATTCTACTGACTTACAATTTCAGAGACACTTTATTTTAATTTCTGGTGGCTCTTCAGTTAACAGTGATTCCTAATACCAAGGCTCTAAGTTTTGTGATCTTTTCAGTTAAAGAGTGGAGTATAGATAGACATTAATAGCAGCGCATTAAAAATGGGTACTCTAAAATTTATGTTTTGAGGTTTGTTTTTAGCTATAAATATATTTTGAAATCTCAAATAAGACTAAGTTTCTCACTCTCCTTTTATGGTTAAAAAGGGATGAGAATCAGTGTACTAAAGACAGAAGAATAAACCAATCAACCTTTGAAAGTCTCTCTGCTCTATGACAGCATATCAGACTATATATTCCAATACATACTGGAACATAATTTATGCCTAATTTGATGGAGACTGAAAAAACTCTGAAGATTGCTTTTCTAATCTTATAGATATTTTCAAAATTACAACTTAAACTTACTACAGAATCACTATTAAAATTTTGCATGCAGTATTTTATAACTTTTATGTGAAATACTTAATTTTCCTTCACACACAATAGAAATATGGAAAGAGAAATTGTTCTTTAGTTGACCTGGAGGAGGTGCAGTCTATGGAACACTGTCCTAGAGTCGACACTGAGGAATTAGCTAGCAGAGGCTCTGGAATCATAAAATTCACCTCTATTCTGCATTTGTGCTCAGCACACTTCACGTTCCGATGTGTTTTTCCCTGGAGACCTGGCTCCGCGGAGGGAAGGTACTGGTGTACACACGCGACTGTCCAGTCTGCCGGGCAGCTTTATTCCTCAGCTTTACTGACTGATTTGGCATCTTAATTTATTTTTTTAAACCTAAGTTTAAGTGTATCATTTTTATCTTATGAAGAAAAGCAAGCTTTGAGAATAAAAAGTTACGGTTTTAGGAAAAAGATTAAGCTTTAAAAGTCCTGTAAGTAGTAAATAAACTTCAGATAAAGAAATTAAGAATACAAAATCTGTATGCGTCACTTCCTGTCAACCAAAGCTTGCTATGAATGAGTGTCACTGTCAACATTATTCTGAAAATATATGAGCAATGTTCCAAATAGGAAAGGTTAGGGGGATTTTGTCCTCCTGTCACCAACACTCTCCTCGGGGTCCCCGTAAGTGACACGTCACAGGGTCTCTTCCCACCTCCATCAGCGTCTCCTCGGGCAGTTCAGGGGCTTCAAAGGCGACGAGCCCCTCCAGGCTGGGGGGTGAAGCACCACAAGGCGCGTGTCTCAGGCTGGGAGCTGCCTCTGCTCCCAGAGGGGGAGACCCCGAGCACAGCCCAGGCGGGGAGCCCCCAGACACACGGCCCCCGGCGGAGCCCAGGGAGCCTCCGGAGCCGCTGGAGCCCCCTGTGGAGACGGGCGAGGAAGCATTAAAAGGAAGGCCCCCGACCCCTCCCTGAGCCCACGAACAGCCTTTATCTTCCCAGGCTCACCTTCATTCCTTACAGAATCAGCACAGCTACTTTTAAATTCTGTTTTAAACAAATTTCTAACATACACATTTCTCCCTGCTGCTCCACAGTCCTCACGGTGATAGAACTCAGCGGATGTGTGCGCTTCACTAAAATTACACCCCAACGCTTATGTGGGGGCACTTAGACTATTTCTGATTTTTTTAGTGCCACCAATAACATTGTAATGAAATCCTTCCTTCTTTTGAGTTATTTGTGATAAATACTTTATAAGACCACTTTGTTGTAAGTGGCCTTATGAACAGAATGGGATTACCACAGATCAAATATTACTATAAATATTTTAATAGCTCTTTGTAAGATTTGCCATGCTATTTTCTAAAGCAGCCGTGAGTGAGCGCAGAGATCCCACTAAGCCTCAATAACATGGGGCATTACATTTTTTAAATGTTGGCTTAGTTAACAGGTATAAAAAGTTATTTTCTCAAAGTGGTATTTTCTTATTATTTAATACTCTTAATAATCCTAAAATCAAGATTATTAGCTCTTTTTCCACTCTCATTATCTATTTATAACCTTTGCTTATTAATCTACTTGTATCTTGATTAGTAACTGATTTAGCATAAGAGAACTTAAGGGACACAAGGTATAATATATGATGTCAAATGATAACTCAAGTCCAATCTAAATACTTTCTTAATTTTTGGTACCAATTACCTATTTATAGACTATGGCTGATAAGACCAATCTATCAGCCTATCCAGAAGTAGGATATAGGATTAAGTGCAAAGACTGGGACTCAAAGTACCCAAAAAAAGGTGAAACCTAGGTTTCTAAAAAAACCCACAAAACCAAAAATAAACAACAATCTATCATCTTCAAAAAATTTACTGGATGTACTAAAATAAGCCTTCAATATAAGCTAAGAAGCACCAATATGCATAGCTGCTTCACTGTGAAGTCACATTTATGTAATAATGTTATAAAATTACATATATATTATTACAAATATATAACATAGTACCTTTCATTTTGCAAATTTTTTTTCCCCCCACAAGTATTGTCTCATGCGGGATCTTAGTTCCCCGACCAGGTACCAAACCCATGCAGAGTCTTAACCACGGGACTGCCAGGGAAGTCCCCTCATCTACTCTTCATAACCCTTTAAGGTAAAGTAAATCGCTATCTCCACGTCATTGGTAAAAAAACTACGTCACACCATTAAGCCATTATCAGAATCTGCACACCAAACACGAGCCCAAGGTGGAACTAAGACAATCCTCACCTGAGGTGGTTCTTGTCCGAAGGACTATGTGGGTACAAGCAGGGGTCGCAGCCCTGTGTGGAGGAGACCCTACCGTGAACAGCACAGCCCTGGGACTCGCTGCTGTTCCCACAGAAGGAGCCCGTGCAACACCACAGGCTCCTGCAGGGGCTGCAATAAAAAGTTCACCAAATGTGTCACGTGTCAGAGGGTGGTTTTATAGGGACACCTTTACTTTTATATTAGATTTGTTTTTTTTACAATAAGCATTTATTCCTCTTAAAAACAGAAAATTCAATACAGATCTCCATTAAAAATATTTTATGGTAATCTCTTCACAGCTGTGAATCTTCTTTTCACCAAGGCCTACAATTCAGTTACTTCTACGTGAATTGCCGTCACACCTGAGGATAATGTGAAAAGGTGGAAACCAAGAACTGGGAATAAATATGTGGGGAAACAACCTGATTAAAAAAACGGGCAGAAGACCTGAATAGTTATTTTTCCAAAAAATATATATGGCCAACAGGCACATGAAAAGATGCTCAACATCGCTAATCATCAGGCAAATGCAAATAAAAATCCCAGTGAGACATCACCTCACACCTGTCAGAATGATCATCATCGAAAAGACCACAAATAACAAACGTTGGTGAGAAAGTGGAGAAACTAAGAGCTAAGCTGTTTTTTGTTTTTGCTTTTTTAATAAATTTATTTATTTATTTTTGGTTGTGCTGGGTCTTCGTTGCTGCACACGGGCTTTCTCTAGTTGTGGAGAGTGGGGGCTGGTGTACAGGCTTCTCACTGCGGTGGCTTCTCTTTGTTGCGGAGCACAGGCTTTAGGTGCACGGGCTTCAGCAGTTGTGGCTCGTGGGCTCTAGAGCGCAGGCTCAGTAGTTGTGGCGCACGGGCTTAGTTGCTCTGCAGCAGGTTGGATCTTCCCGAACGAGGGCTCAAACCCATGTCCCCTGCATTGGCAGGCGGATTCTTAACCACTGTGCCACCAGGGAAGTCCCTAAGCTGTTTTATAGCTCATATTTTCTTAGAAGAAAATATAGAATTAGGCATTTAAGAAGGGGTATCTAGGGAAACTCAAAGACAACAGGGGAGACAAAAACAAAGACACCAGAGAAAAGTTTACCCTGATACCTATGGCTACAGCAAACACTAAACACAGCCTAACTCTTAGCCAGATAAACAAAAAAAAACACCTCACACTATTTAACTCAATTCTATGTCTAGTAATATCATTTCTGGCTTTCAACAAAAATTAAAAGGCAAGCTAAAAGTTGTAAAAACAGCTTGAAGAGACAGAGTAAGCACTGAACCAGACTCAGATACAGCACACATATTGGACTTATCACACCAGAAATTATAATAACTTTGATTAATGCTAAGAACTCTAATGGAAAAACTAAACAACATGTAAGAGCAAATGAGTAACAAAGCAGAGAGATGGCAACTCTAAGAAAGACTCAAAGGAAATGCTGTAAGTCAGAATCACTGACACAGAAATGAAGAATGTATTTGATGAGCTCATTAACAGGACATGGTTGAGAAGAAAATCAGTTAGCTTGAAGATATGTCAATAGGAACTTCCAAAACTGAAAAGCAAAGAGAAAGAAGAATTAAAACAACAACAGCAACAACAAAAATCCCAGAATATCCAAGAACTGTGGGACAACTACAAAGATATAATATATGTGCAAGAGGAATATCAAAAGGAGAAAGAGAAAGAAACAGAAGAAATATGTGAAGTAGTGATGACCAAGAAATTTCCAAAATAAATGCAGAACCAAACCTTCCAAGTCCAGGAAGCTTAAAGAACACCAAGCGGTCAGAATGCCAAATAGTCTACACCTGTGCATTTCATCGTCAAACAGCAGAGAATCAAAGAAAAAATCCTGAAAGAAGCCAAAGAAAAAAAGCACCTCATTTATAAGAGGAATGAGGGTAAGAATTACACCAGACTTCTCTTCAGAAACCATGCCAGCAAGATGACGGTGGAGTGAAATATCAAGCCCTACAGCACAGAAACCATACTCGGGTGTTTGCTGGTCTAGATAGTTCCTCCTTTGGAGGCTCATGGGAGAGACGGTAAAAGAATTACAGAGAAAAGAAGAACAAAGAGGCTCCAATACTGACTCAAATTTAAGTGGACATAATAATCACGTGGGGAGCTTGTTAAAGACACAGATTCCTAAACTCCTTTCCCAGAAAACTTGATTAAACAAGTCTGGGTTAGGGTCTGGAGCCAGCCCTTTGTTTTCATTTTTTGATAAGCAGTCTAAAGTAATCTAGATGTGGGTCCACGGACATGAAGTTCCCTGGAACAACTATGAAAGAGCCAGGGATCTCAGTGATCTATGGTTCTCTATAGGTTGGGCTTGCTGTATAAGAAATGCTCAAGAGTTCATATGTGTAAGGCAACTTTGGCCAGTGTTATCCTACTGATAAAAAGCAATCTTGGTCAGCATCTAACTTCTAACTCATGGGCTGCCGATCATCAAGACACTGAACATGTCCCTATCTTCACAGGCTCCTAAGAAATTAGATGAGATGACAGGGACTGGATGAAGCAATCTGGTCAACAGGTTCGTGAACAGTCAACAGAAGTAGATGGGCAGAGTAATTACCCCCAACGCCCAAGCCAAAGAGGCCCACGTCCTGACCCCTGAAACTTGTAAATAGGCTATGTTACACGGCAAAGGGGAACTAAAGCTGCAGATGGAACCAGGGCTGCTAATCAGCTGAACTTAAAGAGATTACCCAGTGGGTCCAATGTAATCACAAGGGTCCTTTAAGTGTAGACTAACGGGGCAGAAGGTCTGAGTCTAGACTGGCCATTGCTGGCTTTCACGGTCGAAGGGGCCACAGGCCAAGGGATGAGGGCAGCCCCCAAGCTGCAAAAGGCCAGGAAGTGCACTCTCCCCGAGAGCCTGCAGAAGGAACCAGCCCTGCCTACACCTGGATTTTAGCCTAGTGAGACCCACTGTGGACTTCTGCCCTCCGGAACTGTAAAATAATACATCTGTGTTGTTTTTAAGCTATCAAGCTTGTGGTAATATGTTACAGCAGCAATAGGAAAGTTAACAAACAGATTACCTGCCTAAAAAGAAACCGGACTTCTCTTACCTGTATCCATTGGACGTTCTGTATTTAAACTGTCCGTGCTGCCCTGATGTCCACCTAAAGGTGTTTTTACTGGTTGATCTGCTAATTTCCCAGTACTGACAGATCTAAAAAGAAGAATGATAATAATGTAAATGTATACTTTAAAAAAATACAGACATATCAGTAATAAGGGTGATTTAAGCCAAGCCATAAAAGGGTTAAAGGAAAGTCAGAGAACAAGGAGACAAAAAATAGAGACCGAACAATTCAAGGTAGAGATAAACTTCAATACCCAAAATAAACAAAAAGGCAGAAACAGGCTACTCAGGAAACTCAGGAAGAGCTCTGGACTCCCACAGGTATAGGCAACAGCTATGGTTTTCAGAGGTTCTAAGTGTATGCAGTTCCTTACACGTGTACAGTGTCATTGACCACGGGCATTAAACCAGCTCCTAATCGGGTCTGGTTGTTTTATGATAGGAATGGATGCACTGTTACAGTTTCCATGTTTAGGGCTGGAAGGAAATGGCATCTCTTACCTGCCAAATGCTGCCCTGACCTGCTGCTCGGACTTCTGCCTCTCCCCTCCTTGTACTGAGAGACAGTGAGAGCATCCCCGTGGGTCACTCCCATCTTTCGACTGCCCCTCAGAAGGCCCGCGGCGAGTGGCCAAGGCTGGCAGGTTGGAAGACGCTTGCGTTTTCGGGATTTTGAAAGGAGCCGTGGTCTAAGGGAACACATGTAAACTGGTTGTTATGACGTAGGAATGTTCAGAACCGTCAGGCTTATGGCACAGTAGCTGGAGCAGAGACTCCAGACTCTGTCAGTCTTGGATTCAAATCCCGGCTCTTCTGCTTCCAGTCTCTGTGACCTTGACAGTTCATTTACGCTAGGCCTGTTTCCTTCTTTCAGGATTAAATGGGAACGTGTATATAAAGCATTCAGCAAGTAAAGGACTTACACTTTGCCTGGTACACGGCAGGTGCTGATTAAATTGCAGCTATCCTCTTCCTGAATGCTGTCTATAAAGTACTTATGATACCAGTTCATGACCTACTACTGAGGGTTAAGCTACTCCATGGCATTGCAGCTTCCACGTCCACTGTGCTTGGCTATGTGGCCTGCGGGGACCTTAAATTGACACCAGCCCCTTGTACAAGCACACGCCCTAGACAGCAGACCACAGAATCGCAAATAAATGTACGTTCCGGATACGACTTCCCTGACAGGCCTGGTGATCTCCCCCCGTCTCCCAGGGCCTTCCTGCTGTGTGCCCCTTAGACAAGACCCCCGTGGAACTTATCAGAACCCTGCTCTTTTGGTTTGGATGGACCCATCCAGCCCTGGCCCAGGAACCCCAGAGCACTCCACCCACAGACCCTAATAAGGCATGTGCCCAGGTCCTGTCTCTCTCTGCACTTTGACTTGACTTCCCCGTGTGGCATCTGGCTGCTTCTTCCAGGACTGGTGAGTAACCAACTTCTCTATTTCAATTTCTCCTGTGGTCTGTTGCTGGCCTCAGCTGACCACCCAGAACAAAACGCCCCAGTTAATAAATGTTAATTTAGCAAAATCACAACATCTACAAAAGGGCTTAATAAACACACCTTAGTAGGGGAGCCAATGATTGTTGGTAATGGAGTTTTGAAGAACCAGTCGGAACTCCGCGGGGAGGACCCCACGTGCTTGGTGGGAGAGGTCCCAAGGCTGCCGGGCCGACTGGGCTGGGGGGAGCAGCTGCACCCAGCCCCGGTGTGGGACGGGCACACGGGGTCCGAGTGCTGCTTTCTGAGCGTCTGCTTGCTCTGGTAGATGTCGGTGAGGGTGGAGGCGCTCTGCAGTCTAGCACCCAACAAGAGTGGCTGTGGCGGTGGAGGCTGCGGCACGGGAGAGCCTGCCGAGGACACAGAGACAGCGGTAACCCAGGGGGAGAAGTGCAGGGCAAAGACTGGCGAGTTAAGAAGACCCCTCTTCAAGGAGACTTCCAGTGAACGCCTTGTTTCCTGTGACATATTCCAAAAGTCGTTTACCTGGCAAGAGACATTTTTTGGCATCCTTTACAAACAGTGACAAGCACACTGCCGTTGGCCTTCCCAGGAGACAGGGGTTAGTGACGACAGGTCTGTCGGCTGTTTTACCAACAGCAGGCACACAACTCAATTAACGTTAACATCTAGTCAGCACCACAGAGAGCCAAAGAGCGCGTAAAGCCAACAAAAACAACACAAATCTACATGGAACGAGATGATTTCCACTCTTTATATAGATATGTTTGTGTGTATTATCAGTGTAATTATTCCCTTTTCTCACATAGCAACTAAAAGAAACTTTTCAAGCTAAACTAGAATAGCTCTTTATTCAAAAAAGAATGTTGGAAAGAAAATTAGAAAGATAATATACTTTTCCTGGATTTTGTCTAAAAATAACAAGCATACACATATTTTTGTCAGTTTCACGAAATTCATTTAAAACCTAAAGTGTCCATCTTCTCTACAAATAAAACACTTGTCCACAGATATTCTTGCCTCTTAAGGGGACTCTGGGGGATGGGGTCTTGATACGATGAACAGCTGGCTACAACAAGAGGATTCCCCCCCCACAAACCCTGCTGTTGCTGACTTAACATTCACTAAGCCTGGGGCTCCGGTTACAAATTCCTTGGAGCTTCTTGCAAGCTGAACTACCACCAATAACGACACACAAACCTTCTTAGTGGCTGATAACCATCACCTTTCCCCAAACAGGCAGCAATAAACAGGAGCTCTTGCTGCCGACCACTCCTGGCTTAATCTCATCCTAAATCTACCATTTCACTTTTCAGAACTGGGTTCTGCCATACGTGTGTGTATACACGTACACATACACAAATAAACAGTGACAAAATGTTATGATCCGGAGAAAGTTAATCAAGCTTTATTTTTAAAGAAACACAAAATATGAAACACTAAACCTAGAAAAGAGTGCTTTTCTTTTCTTTAAAAAACCTCTGATTAACTTTTTTTTTTTTTTTTTTTTTTTTTTTTTGTTGTCGTTGGGCCTCTCACTGTTGTGGCCTCTTCCGTTGCAGAGCACAGGCTCCGGACACACAGGCTCAGCAGCC
>NW_006789467.1:2456411-2506719 GCF_000442215.2 Lipotes vexillifer | reverse complement strand
CCTCTGATTAATTTTTTTTTTTTTTTTTTTTTTTTTTTGCAGCTGCGTTGGGCCTTTGCTGCTGTGCGCAAGCTTTCTCTAGCCGCGGAGATGAGGGGCTACTCTTCGTTGCGGTGCACAGGCCTCTCCTGTTGTGGAGCATGGGCTCTAGTCGTGCAGGCTTCAGTAGTTGCGGCGCACGGGCTTAGCTGCTCCGTGGCATGTGGGATCTTCCCCGGACCAGGGATCAAACCCGTGTCCCCTGCGTTGGCAGGTGGATTCTTAGCCACTGCGCCACCAGAGACGTCCCAAGAGTGCTTTTCTAAGTAACAGAGCATTCCTTTTAACTGCCCAACTCCTCAAATGCACATACAATAAAATGGGACTTATCAAAGTGTGATTTGCGCAGATCTTTTCAGGCATGTATATTTTATATAATAAAGCAAATAAACATCCATAGTTTTTTTTTATCTGATGCTAACTGGTAGCTCTTATCAAAACCAGTATTAATCAAAGTAATGAAATTTCATTTTCTAGATTGATTTTCATTATCTATGGGACAACAACCAGAGTTTAGCCAAGTTGCGTAATTCCTAGGACTTAGTCTCATAAAAGAATCCTATACGTGGGCAATAACCAACCAGCAATGATACACTAGAGCACATTAGCATAAAAGACAGGAGAGCAGAGAAAGTACTTCTCGTAAACTCTGTTGGTTTGTTAAGACTGGAAAAACATATCTCAAGTTCACTTATGATGAGATTTAAACTATTAACATTGTGAGTCCATCTCCTACCTGACCAGTTCCTGCTCCTGGATTCCTGGCCCTGAGGATGCCCACAGCAGCACTGACTAAACTGCTCAGGAATGGTGCCAACTGTGAAGAAGGGAAGGGTAAAGGAGGGAGAAATGGCTCACAACTAATACAGCGTGGAAAAGGCGACACATGCACAGATCGTACATTACAGTTGACACAATTTAACTAGCGAAGACGTAGTTCAGCTCGCACGTACTAAGCCACAGCGTGCTGGGCACGCTGAGATCAAAGCACCGCAGGACCTGCCCGGAGGGCAGAGACTGGGTAAGAGCCAGGCAAACCTTTGACGGGTCTCTCGGGCGTGGACCTGCCAGGGCCCAGCTGCTGCCCGTCCACCCGCCGCATTCCCCTCCCGCCGAGGTTGCCCCTGGGCTGGCCCAGCCTGACTGTGTGGGTCACGGGGACTCTGGGTGGCTTGTGCCTGGGGACGCTCCTCAGAACTCACTGGCCGTCGAGAGCCTGCCCACCCCTCCTTCCAGCCCTCTGACCCGGGGGTCAGGCCTACAAGGTGGTCAGAAGGGGCGCCCTGCGGCCCCTGCTTCCTACCCGCTCTCCCTCACAGTGGCTGCCCAGGCGCTCCGTGCACATTTCTGCAGCCCCCTTCTTTGCATCTACCGCTGCGAACCCGAATTAACAAGAGTGGGAGGCGGGGAAGGCTTCCGGGCGCTCAAGTAGACGAGAGGCGTGCGTCTCCAGCAGCGGCGGAGCAGTGGGCAGAGACTCGACCCCGAGGGAGGGCCGCGTCCCTGAGAACAAGTGTTGGGGCCTCGTCCGCAAACTCCGGGGAGCCCGGGGGCCTCTGAGGGGGCGAGGACGCGCCAAGACTTTGCTTGAAGATTTTTCAGCTAAAAGTAGTGTCCAAACCACTGCCACAGGGAAGTGGTGACATTAACTTTTAAAAAACATTATCACTGTGGTTTTTGCTTTGTGAACCGAGGTTCCTGGGCGAGGATTCGGTCCTGCTCGCTCCGCCTGCTTCCGAGGCGCGCCCCTCCCTCCCAGTCCTACTCCGGGACGGAGATGGAGGGGGTGGGGCCTCCCCCTTTGGATGCGCGTGCGTGTGTGCGCCCGTGCGTGTGTGCGCCCGTGCGTGTGTGCGCCCGTGCGTGCCTGCCCTCCCTGCTCCCGTTCTCCCCCACGTCGCCGCTAGGAGGCCGCTGCCCACGGACTCTGGATCTCTGTTGCCCTGGCCTCTCTCGCGTGTGTCCTGAAGCTGGAGCGTTTTCTCTTAGTTAAGCCCCTGAAAATGTGGTTCGAAGTCTCCCTGTTGGGTTGGGATTGGCTGTTTTGTGGCCTCCCTGCGTGCCTTGGGCGGCTATTTTCGAGCTCCCCATGTTGCTCCCCGCGGTGTCCAGGAGAGGTGGGAGGATCCGCAGTGGGGCTGCCACCCGGTCGCCCCCGCAGCGGGAAGGCCTCTGGTGGACGTAACCCAGCGCTGTCACGTACTCTACTTAGCCTTTTAATCCTCCTAACTCCTAGTGCCAAGTAGGGTAGGCATTTTATGTACTTTCACCTAGGGTTTCTGAGTTTGTGTTTAGAGCCCAAACCCAGTGGAGATGCTTTTTATCCGCAAGATCCATTTATATCATCCTGTTTCCGACAGCGGTCTTAATGGCTTTATACAGAGATTCTCAAGAGGGAATCAGAGCAGGGTAGGGTTGGAGGGGCGGGATATGGCTCCCAGTCAGCTGGGACTCACTGCCATCGTGAGCCAGTGTTCCTAAAGAGAGTGTCATGTCGCATTGGTCATAATGAAAAAAGGTTGGAAACAACTGCTATAAATTCTCCTTACCCGAAGGGGAAGGTGAGTAAGGCCTGGAAGACCCCGTGGAGAGTCTTCGTCCGACCGCCTGTACTGCGTCCACCGGCACCGGCGAGCAGGATCCCAGCCGGGGGAAGCCCATGGGGCTGGTGTTAGACCTTCGTACCACCGCAGATCTAAAGGGAAAAATAATATTACTCCCTCACCGGCAGGTTCTAGGACTTTATTTCTGTCTTTTCTCCTAAAACTTCCTAACAATATGCCGTGGAGTAGATTTTTTAAACATATGGAACATAGTGATATGCAACAAACATAAAACCTATAAAATTATACAGAGTGAGGTCTCCCTCCCACCCTTGTATCCATCTACCTAATTCCCAACACTTCCTCAATCCTGCTCAAAAGGTTACCATTATTTTTAGTTTCTAATGTATCCTTCCAGAGTTCCTTAATTCAGAAACAAGCAAACTGAATATATCATCTTATTTTCATCTTGTTTTAAACAAAGGTAATAGATTCCATACCAATCATTTTCAACATTTTTGTCTTAGATCCCCTTTATATTCTTTTTTTTTCTCTTTTTTTGCGGTACGCGGGCCTCTCACTGTTGTGGCCTCTCCCGTTGCGGAGCACAGGCTCCGGACGCGCAGGCTCAGCGGCCATGGCTCACGGGCCCCGCCGCTCCGCGGCATGTGGGATCTTCCCGGACCGGGGCACGAACCCGCGTCCCCTGCATCGGCAGGCAGACTCTCAACCACTGCGCCACCAGGGAAGCCCCCCTTTATATTCTTAAAGTTACTGAAGATACCAGAGTTTTTATTTATGCAAATTATATCTATTGATTTTTATGGTACTAGAACTTAAAACTGAGAAATTTTTGTAATTATTAATTCATTAAAAATAATAAACTTATGATACAAGATTATGAAAAATATTTTCCAAAACAAATTGTTGAGAAGCATGACATTATTTTACATTTTGCAAATCTCTAATGTCTGGCTCAAGAGATGGCAGTTGGGTATTCATAACTGTTTCTACATTCAGTCTGTTATACGTGTTATTTTGGGAGAAGTACATGAAGAAAACACTGCCTTATAAATTTGTAACTGGAAATAGGAGGAGCACTTTGGTAGCCTTTCAGATACTGTGACACTCCTCTTTGATGCTACCCCAAAACTCAGCAAGTGGTCATTTCTAAGATCAGCTGCAATATGGAATCTGAAACCACATCGGTAACATCTGTACTCTGTTCCATTAAACTCCATTCTCTGGCAAAAGTATCTTGTACTTGGAATGGATCTTATATCTATGTGTGTTTTTTTAAAAATTTGGTCATTTGGAAAATACTGGTTGACAGAGTTATGCAGATATTCCAAACGCTGACGCATTATACAATATCAAAAAGTCACATTCATATCAAAATATCACCACCAACTTAGTTCACTTTTGACAAAATGGCTGTCAACACCACAGCCACAGCTGTCCTCTCAAGCACCAGGTGTTCCATGACAAAGTGGCTAAAAGTCAGCTCACAATGAAAACAACCATACAAGTGCTTTTCCTTAGGACCACTACTCCGATGTGCAGCAAAGGTGCTTTATGCCTACTTTCCACTCAAGGTGGAGATTTTCAAAGAGAGATAATACCTTTCACTGTTTCACTAAAGACACTCCTCGGTACTACAGGTGTGTGGAGGTAGAGACCAGGGCTAACAGCAGAACGGGAGCCACTCCCGTGACCTGTCCCTGAGGCACCAGCAGCTTTCCCATCACTGTGTTCACACCAACAGTGCACGTGTCAGCGCAGTGAAGAAAGCAAACAGTATCCTGGAATTACTATGGAAACAGTCTCCAGCTCATGGACCCTCTGAAATGGAGCCGCAGACCACACTTTGAGAACCACTGCTAGTGCACTGTTATTCACTTTGCTGTTTTCATTTTACAATGTACCTTGGAAACCGCCCTACCTCGCCACACAGAGAGCTTCCTGACTCTCTCTGGAAGGTGTTCCACTGTCACAGATGGATCAGAATAGATCCGTCCCTTACTGGTGGGCACTGGGCTTATTGCTCATCCTTTGCTATTTTAACAACTAACCACTTTGTATACATACGATTTTATACACAGCCAAGGAATATATATCTTAGAATAAGTTACCAGAAGCTGACTGATGGGTCAAAGGATATATGCATTACTGATTTTCACAGATATTGCCAAATACTCTTCCTAGAAGTTTTCGCACAAGACGGTGAGGATCCTTTTCCATTCACTGAGCTATTCCTTTGGTGGGTCCTTTTAATCTAAAATCTTGTCTCCTCCAATTCTGGAAAAAACTTTCTGAATCATTTCTTGGAGATCTTCTTCCTCGCTATTAGTTTTCTTTCTAGAATGCCTGAACTAATTAATCCTTGAAGAGTGTTATTAATTCACACTTTCCATCTTCTTGATTTGATTCTCTATTTCAAATATTTCCTCAACTCTGTCTTCCAACATTTACTTGTGTTTGGTTCAGTTATTCTACTTTGGAATGTCCAAGAGGTCTTTTTTACTTCGCTTGTTTTCAGCAGCATTTCGTCCTTACTTACAGATGCAGTCTCTAAGCTAGCTCTAAGGTACTAGCTCTTCACGTAAGTTTTCCTCTCTTTGCACTCATGCGCTTTCCTCCAGATGCAGCTCTCCTGCTGTCAGCCGTCCGCCCCGCCTGACCTATGACTCCGGCTGCCCTGTTTTGCCTGAGCCCCGCCTGCTCACTCACACACTTACCCTGCCCGGTGGCGACAGCAGGCACCCCTCCATTGTTCTCTTTCTCACTTCCAGAAATGCGTCGGAAGCGGTCACCCACTCGATACTCATTCTCGTTTTACTTGTCTTTGTGAACTTATACCTTTGTCATTCCTTTTCTACTTGAGTGGGGTTTTAGGATGTGGGAGAAATAAATAATATGTACATAGTCTCTGCTAAAACTGGTGAGATTTCATTTTTTAACAAGTTCTTCCTCAATTCTTAAAAATAATTATACTTGTGGACAAATATATATATATATCTCATACTATATTAATTACCCAGCCAAGCTTAAATATCATTTAAATAGATCCATTACAAAAAAATTTATTACTATTCAATTTTGTACATCTCCATTATACACATACGTAAGAGTCTAAGCCGACCATGGGAATTAACAGATGTTTCAATCACAACAACAACAATTTTAAAAGAAAGGAAGAAGAACTGGGAAAGGGAGCAACTGCTGGCTTACCTTGGAGAGCCATGCGGACTTGTGCCAGAGCTGGCAGTGGAGGTGAGGTTCTGCTCTATGCGCTGGTAGTTCCTTATCTGAGTAGGGACGGGAATGGGGGTGGCTGCACTGTGAGGGGACACAGTGGGCTGACACTGCCTGCAGACATCATTCATTGAAAAAGGAAAGAAATACAAGTGAGACCGCTTTCCTTTCATCTGACGCATTGGTGGTATTTAGAGGAAATTCTGTAAGAAGCCAAATGATCACTTCCGAATGTGAATAAAAAATGATCATCTTGAAAATATACATAGGGCTTCCCTGGTGGCGCAGTGGTTGAGAATCTGCGTGCCAGTGCAGGGGACACGGGTTTGAGCCCTGGTCTGGGAAGATCCCACATGCCGCCGAGCGGCTGGGCCCGTGAGCCACAACTGCTGAGCCTGCGCGTCTGGAGCTCGTGCTCTGCAATAAGAGAGGTCACGACAGTGAGAGGCCCGCGCACCGCAATGAAGAGTGGCCCACGCTCGCCGCAACTAGAGAAAGCCCACACACAGAAACGAAGACCCAACACGGCCATAAATAAATAAATAAATTAATTAAATTAAATTTTAAAAAGGAAAGCAAGGATGTTTTAATTAAAAAATATATATATATACATAAAGCCAAAAAACCCACACTTGTCCTTTACAGAGGTCTACTGGCCTGCACATGCACACTGAGGAGGAAGGCTTGTAAGAAGGGGACAGAGGCCCCTCTGCAACAACAGGAAGAGCCACAGGCCGCAAAACGCAGCTTCATCTGCTCACACTCTGCTCTTCACTCCTCATGCAAGAGGAAAAATACTTCTAGGAAAATATGCTGGGTACAAGAACAGGAAGTTCAAGAGTAGAGATGACTGGAATGTTTACAAAGTTATGAGTGCAGTAAGCGTTCCCAAGGAACTTGGACTTTGATAAAGACTGAAAATACACTGTGTGACTCTCCCTGCACATAACCCATCTGAGGTCCACATTTTGTAGTGTAGCTGGTTTCTTTCCTTGCTTTTCATAAATTCAGAAACAGCATGTCCTTAGATGACTTTCAATTCAATTTACAACATACCTTAAAACATCAGGGACAGTACTGGGCCTTAAGAAAGATGAGTTATTTCCTTCTTTTGCCCTTCTGTAATTCTAAAAAAGCCACAATCTCTCTCATTTTTGCCCAGTTACAACCTTACAGAGATAAAGAGATGATTTATTTAGTTACCAAAACAAACAATATGATTATCTTCTAAAGTGTCACTTTAGAACTTTTGGAACCATTACGTCATATTTAAATAAAAAGAAAATCTAGGGACTTCCTGGGTGGTCCAGCAGTTAAGACTCTGCGCTCCCAATGCAGGGGGCCTGGGCTGGATCCCTGTTCAGGGAACTAGATCCCCCATGTCTCAACTAAGACCCAGCACAGCATGCATGCATGAATGAACAAATAAATATTAAAAAAAAAAAAAGAATCTAAGAGACAAAAGTACTCCCAAATTATACATCTAGATATTAATGGGTACACTAAATAAAGATGTAATCTGGGACATCAGTAACATAAAGGTAGGGGGCAGTATACTCTTATACTCTATACGAGTAGAGTTTTGTTGTTGTTGTTGTTGTTGTTGTTTTTTAATAATGTATTTATTTATTTATTTATTATGGCTGTGTTGGGTCTTCGTTTCTGTGCATGGGCTTTCTCTAGTTGTGGCAAGTGGGGGTCACTCTTCATTGCGGTGCGCAGGCCTCTCACTATCGCGGCCTCTGTTGTTGCGGAGCACAGGCTCCAGACGCGCAGGCTCAGTAATTGTGGCTCACGGGCCCAGTTGCTCCATGGCATGTGGGATCTTCCCAGACCAGGGCTCGAACCTGTGTCCCCTGCATTGGCAGGCAGATTCTCAACCACTGCGCCACCAGGGAAGCCCTACGAGTAGAGTTTTTATGTGATTGAAGTTATCAGTTTCAAATAGATTGTTATAACTTTATTTTATATAATCTCAATGGTAACCTCAACGAATATACCTACAGAATATACACAATAGGAAATGAGAAGAGAATCAAAGCATATCAGTACTCAAAAAAACAACAAAATACAAAGGTAGTAAGAGAGGAAATGAGGGACAAAAGAGCCACAAGACATACAGAAAAGTAACAAAATGGCAGTAATAAATCTTTCCCTATTAGGCTGGAAGTGAAAGGATGGAAAGAGATATTCCATGCAAATGGTACCCAAAGGAGAGCAGGGGTGGCTACATTAACATCAGACAAAATAGACTTTCAGTCAGATGCTGTTATAAGAAACAAAAAAAGGACATTATATAATGATACAAGGGTCAATTAACCATGAAGACATACCAATTATATGTATTCATGCACCAAACATCAGCACTACCACATATATGAGGCACATACATAACAGACTTGAAGGGAAAAAAGACAATTCTACAAAAATAATCGCAGGCTGAACCCACACCCTCAATCATGGATAGAACAACCAGATGGAAGACCAATAAAGAAACAACCGCCTGAACAGCACCACAGACAACAGGACCTAACAGATGCTGCAGAACACTCCCCCCACTGACAGAACACATTTTTCTCTGATGCACTGGAAACATTCTCCAGGACGTACCACATGGTAGGCCACAAAACATATCTTAACAAATTTAAATCATACAAAGTATCTTTTCCAATCAATCACAAAGGATAGAAACTAGAAATCAACAGCAGAAGGAAAACTAGAAAATCCACAAACACATGGAAACTAAGCAACACAACTCTTAAACAACCTATGGGTCGAAGAAGAAATCTCGGAAAAAATCAGCAAATAACCTGAGAAAAAGAAAAATGAAAACACAATGTACCAAAACTTATGGGATACAGTCAAAGTAGTGCTAAGATGAAGTCTATATCTCACATTCGAAAAGGTCTCAAATCAACAACCTAACTCTATCCCTCAAGGAACTAGAAAAAGAAGACAACTAAACTCAAAGCTAGCAGGAGGAAGGAAATAACAAGTAGATGGCAGAACATATACAGATTATGTATCTTGATTTATTCAGAACTCTTTTTCTAAGATTCTGGTTGTCTTCCACTTGAGGGAAGGAAATAATAAAGATTAGAGGAGAGGTAAAGAAAACTGAGAAAATGGAAGAACAACAGAAAAAAGTCAAGAAAACTAAGAGTTGGTTTATTTTTTTTAAATAAAAATCAATGAAATTGACAAACCCTTAGCAAGATTAACTAAGGATAAAAGAGAAAAGACTCAAAATCAGAAAGGAAAGAAGGGACATAACTAGTGCCACAGAAATAAAAAAGGATTTTAAGAGAATACTATGAACAATTGCTTACCAACAAACTGATAACCTAGAAGATACAGAAAAAATCCTACAAATACACAAACTACCAAGACTGGATCATGAAGAAAGAAAATGTGAACAGACCCATTACTAGTAATGAGACTGAATCAGTAACTGAAAACCTCCCAACAAAGAAAAGTCTAGGACCAGATGGCTTCACTGGTGAATTCTATCGAACAGTTAAAGACTTAACACAAACACCCAAACTCTTCCAAAAATTTGAAGAGGAGGGAACACTCCCCAACTCATTCCATGAGTTCAGCATTACCCTAGTACCAAAGCCAGACACAGACACTACAAGAAAACTACAGAATATCCCTGATGAAATTTGATGTGAAAATCCTCAACAAAATACTAGCAAACCAAATTCAACAGCACCTTAAAAGGATCAAACACCATGACCAAATGGGATTTACAGTATACCACCATTAACAGAACAAGGACAAAAATCACATGATCATTGCAATTGATGCAGAAAGAGCATTTGTCAAAATCCAACACCCTTTCATGATAAAACCACTAAATAAAATAGGAACAGAAGGAAATTACCTCAATATAATAAAGGTCATATATGAAAAGCCCACAGCTAACAGCATACTCAGTGGTGAAAGACAGAAAGCCTTTCTTCTACGATCAGTAATGAGACAAGAATGGCCACTCTCAACACTTCTATTCAATGTAGAATTCCCAGCCAGAGCAACTAGGCAAGAAAAAGAAATTAAAGACTTTCAAACTGGAAAGGAAGAAGTAAAATTATCTCTGTTCACAGATAACATGACCTTAAATGTAGAAAACTCTAAAGACTTCACATGTAAAAAAAACCCAAAACATATTAGAGCTAGCAAACTCAGCAAAGGTGCAGGATACAAGATCAACACCCACAAATCAGCTGTATTTCCATTTACTAAAAATGAACAATCCCAAAAGAAAATTAAGAAAACAATCTCACCAACAATAGTATCAAAAAGAATAAAATACTGAGGAGTAAGTCTAGCCAAGGAGACGAAAGACTTGTATGCTGAAAACTACAAAACACTGCTAAAAGAAATTAAAGAAGACATCTCATTTCCATAGATGGGATGACTTAGTATTTAAGCTGTCAATAGTACTACCCAAAGTGTTTTATATGGATCAGTGCAATCCCTATCAAAATCCCAACGGTGGGGAGGGGGAAGAGTAAGCTGTGACAAAGTGAGAGAGTGGCATGGACATATATACACTACCAAATGTAAAACAGATAGCTAGTGGGAAGCAGCCGCATTGCACAGGGAGATCAGCTCGGTGGTTTGTGACCACCTAGAGGAGTGGGATGGGGAGGGTGGGAGGGAAGGAGACGCAAGAGGGAAGAGATATGGGAACATATGTATATACATATGTATGTTTATAACTGACTCACTGTGTTACAAAGCAGAAACTAACACACCATTGTAAAGCAATTATACTCCAATAAAGATGTTTAAAAAAAAAAAATCCCAATGGCAATTTTTGCATAACTAGAAAAATAAAAAAAATCTATCCTAGAATTCATATGGAATCTGTAAGGACCCTGAATAGTCAAAATAATCTTGGAAAAGAAGAATAAAATTAGAGGTCTCATACTTCTTCTTTTTATTTATTTATTTGCTGTGCCACACGGCTTGTGGGATCTTAGTTCCCCAACCAGGGACTGAACCCAGGCCCACAGCAGTGAAAGCACTGAGTTCTAACCATTGGACCACCAGGGAATTCCTGGAGGTCTCATACTTTTTTATTTAAAAACATATTTCAGGACTTCTCTGGTGGCGCGGGTGTTAAGAATCCGCCTGTCAAGGCAGGGGAAACAGGTTCGAGCCCTGGTCCGGGAAGATCCCACATGCTGCAGAGCAACTAAGTTCGTGCACCACAACTACTGAGCCTGCACTCTAGAGCTCATGCTCCACAACAAGAGAGGCTACCACAATGAGAAGCCCGCGCACCGCACTGAAGAGTAGCCCCTGCTTGCCACAACTAGAGGAAGCCCGTGCGCAGCAAGGAAGACCCAACACAGCCAAAAATAAATAACTTTTTTAAAAACCATATTACAAAGCTACAGTAATCAAAACAGTGTGGCACTGGCATAAAGACAGATCTATAGACCAGTAGAGCAGAACAGAGAGCCCAGAAACAAATACTTGCATACATGGACAAATGATCTATGACAAGGGTGCCACCACCACTCAATGGAGAAAGGACATTCTCTTCAGCAAATGGTGCTGGGAAAACTAGACATCCACATGCAAAAAATGAAACTGGACCCTTACCTTATGCCGTATACAAAAATCAGCTAAAAATACATTAAAGATCTAAATATAACAGTGTAATATATAACCATATAAAAGTATACGGAGGGACTTCCCTGGTGGTGCAGTGGTTAAGAATCTGCCTGCAAATGCAGGGTACATGGGTTCAAGCCCTGGTCTGGGAAGACCCCACATGCTGCAGAGCAACTTAGCCCGTGTGCCACAACTACTGAGCCTGTGCTCTAGAGCCCGCGAGCTGCAACTACTAAGCCCACGTGCCACGACTACTGAAGCCTGTGCGCCTAGAGTCCGTGCTCTGGAACAAGAGAAGCCACCTCAATGAGAAGCCCCCGCTCGACACAACTAAAGAAAGCCGGTGCGCAGCAATGAAGACCCAACACAGCCCAAAATAAATACACAAATAAATAAATGTATATTAAAAAAAAATAAGTATATGGAGACCTGTTCCACAACATTGTGGATATACTTAATGCTATTATTGAACTCAAACTGAAAAATGGTTAAGATGGCAGATTTTATGTTTTTTAACACAATTTAAAAAGTTTTTAAAGAATAGATTGTGAAATAAAATAAATTTTACATCAAGAACACAGAGTTCTATAACTTTACTCACACACACAAAAAATATGAAAAAATGTTTAGTGAAATATATGCAAACATACCCTCCACACACCAAGAACTCATTAGAAGCACGTCTGCCAGCAGTACCCATCGGCATATCATCTAAAGGAAAAAGAGAAAAATACAGTCAGTTCTGCTATACCACCTGTTTAAAAAATGTATATATATTGTTCCAACATGACTATTAGGAAACAATCTGATCACAGTACGAATTTACCATTTGCTTATGTTGTGATTTTGCCCATGAGTAACAACAGGTGAGCACGGAACACTGCACCCAGCTGAATTCACAGGCTGCCAACATCAGGTCTTTTCAGGGTAAGTGTCATACTTATTGCAGTGTATACATATTTCTTCACCTTTTAACATGTGCAAAACCTGTGCTGTTTTTATCATGTTCCTTTTCATGTGCCATGGACAAAGGTTTTGAGTGTTGTGCTCCTAATCCCAATTTGCCCGTAAACTCTGTGGGTTTTGCTGAACTACTTTGCAGGGTGTGGTGACTTTTAGGAACGTGTGTCACATTCTAGTACAGCTGCCTGTATCCGAAGTCTAATTCACTCTAATGCTGGAGCACCCACACTCCTGCGTGACACTCTCCTGTGTCTTGCACGGGTAGCTGAACAAGATATCATGAAACTGGGGCCTCTTGGACACAGATGCCACAGGCCATCTTCATGCTCAGACATCACTCGTCTAAGGGAATAGAGCACAGCTCAGAACACAGGGGCCTGTCACCTCTACACCCACTAGATCATACTGCCCTGTGTGACCTTTACATGGCTGCAAAGGTATAATTCATATGTGTTGATGTGAAATAGCAGTGTTGACCAAATAATATAAATTTTTTAAAATAAAATAAACTATGGTAACCTCAAAATACTCAAAAAGGAAAAAAATAATCACAAATATCCTTTTGAATGGCCATACATGGAACTGAGAAATACATTTACTTTGGTCACTATTCTCATGAAGCATACATTCTAGTAGTGAAAGAAGGTAATAATACCAGGCAGTGATAAGATGTATAAAAGGAAAATGAATCAGGGTAAGGGGATAAAGAGAGGGGCAAGGAAGGAGTTGATTTTAAAGACAATAGTTTCCTACGGAGGAAACGGGGCAGAGGGGACAGGGTTGGAAGCTGGAGTTCACTAAGAGTTCACCTCTTCATTTTGTAGCTTTGAGTTTGGAATCATACATCATTATGAAACAAAATTAAGTCAGAAGAAAAGAACAAGCCCTAGAAATCAAAAATAAAATGACGCGATGGAACCTAATCATATATCAACTTGGTAGCATAACCACCAGAGGAGAATGAATGCTTTATTTCTTTTCTTTTTTTTTTTAAGTTCTTTATTGAGGATTTTTTGTTTTTGTTTTTGTTTGGGTTGGGTCTCCGTTGCTGTGCGTGGGCTTTCTCTAGTTGCGGCAAGCGGGGGGGGCTACTCTTCGTAGCGGTGCACAGGCTTCTCATTGCGGTGCCTTCTCCTGTCGTGCAGCATGGGCTCCAGGTGCGTGGGCTTCAGTAGTTGTGGCGCACGGGCTTAGTTGCTCCGCGGCATGTGGGATCTTCCTTGACCAGGGATCAAACCAATGTCCCCTGCACTGGCAGGTGGGTTCTTAACCACTGCACCACCAGGGAAGTCTGGGGATGCTTTCAAGTGACTTTAAACTCAGTAATTTAATTGGGGGGGGGGTGCGGGAAACACCCAACTCCAGGCCCCTGTAGTCCTCCTGTTCCACCTGAGGTGAGAGGAAGAATCTGAAACAGCTGTGAAGTTCACAGCCCAGAGGCACAGGCTCAATGCAAGGCAGAGCCCCAATCACAGGACTCGCCCACTCCTCACCACCACATCACTAAAGGCCTATTGACAGCAGGTCCTTTCACCCGGTACATCATGTGCGTCTATCAAGAAAGAATTACAGGACTTCCCTGGTGGTGCAGTGGTTAAGAATCTGCCTGCCAATGCAGGGGACATGGGTTCGAGCCCTGGTCCAGGAAGATCCCACATGCCACGGAACAACTAAGCCCGTGTGCCACAACTACTGAGCCTGTGCTCTAGAGCTTGTGAGCCACAACTACTGAGCCCAAGTGATGCAACTACTGAAGCCCCCACGCCTAGGGCCCATGCTCTGCAACAAGAGAAGCCACCACAACGAAGAGCCCGCGCACTGCAACGAAGAGTAGCCCCTGGTCGCCGCAACCAGAGAAAAGCTCGCGTGCAGCAACGAAGACCCAATGCAGCCAAAAATAAAAATAAATAAATAAATTTATTTTTTAAAAAAGAATCTTATTTCTTTAAAAAAAAGAAAGAAAGAATTACAAGGCATATCAAAAGGCAAAAAAAAAAAGAACACACTTTTTTTTTTTTTTGACGGTACGCGGGCCTCTCACTGTTGTGGCCCCTCCCGTTGCAGAGCGCAGGCTCTGGACGCGCAGGCTCAGCGGCCATGGCTCACGGGCCCCGCCGCTCCGCGGCATGTGGGATCTTCCCAGACCGGGGCACAAACCTGTGTCCCCTGCATTGGCAGGTGGACTCTCAACCACTGCGCCACCAGGGAAGCCCCCCAAAAAACACACTTTGAAGAGACAGAGAAACCATCAGAACCAGACATGGTGGGGATGTTGGAATTATCAGACAGGGAATTTAAAACAAGTATGATTAATATGCTCAGGGCTCTAATGGGGAAAGCAGACAGCATGCAAGAACAGATGGGCAAGGTAAGCGGAGATGGAAATCCTAAGATCCAAAAAGAAATGCTGGAGATAAACACTGTAACATTAATCAAGAATGTCTTTGGTGTGCTTATTAGTAGACTGGACATGTTTGAGGACAGCATCTCTGAGCAAGAGTATTATTTCAAGAGAACCCTTGAAAACCCAAAAACAAAGAGAACAAAGACTTAAAAAAAAAACACCCAAAAAACAGAACAGAATATCCACAGTCTGTGGGACAACTATAAAATGTGTAACATGTGCATAATGGTGATTCCAGAAGGAGAAGAAAGAGGAGCAACAGAAGGAAATACTTGAAACAATGACTGAGAATTTCCCCCAAATTAATGTCAGACACCAAGCTACAGATCCAGGAAGCTCAGAAAACACCCAGCAGGGTAAATACCCCAAACAACTACACGTCAGCATGTCATTTTCAAATTACAGAAAATCCAACATACAGAAAATATCCTGAAAGAAGCCAGAGGAAAGAAACACCATACCTACAGAGGAACAAAAATAAGAATTACACAGACTTCTCCTCAGAAACCATGCAAGCAGAAAGAGAGTGGAGGGAAATATTTAAGGTGTTGAGAGAAATAAACCACCAACTTAGAATTCTGTACCCTGCAAAATTATCCTCCAAAATGAAGGAGAAATAAAGACTCTCAGACAAATAAAAATTGAGGGGATTTGTTGCCAGTAGATCTGCCTTGCAAGAAGTTCTTTAGAGAGAAGGAAAATAATATGGATCAGAAAACTGAATCTACATAAAGAAAGGAAGAACACTGAAGAAGGAATAAGTGAAGGTAAAATAAAAACTTTTATTTTTATTATTATTTTTTAATTGGAGTAAAATTGCTTTACAATGTTGTTAAGTTTCTGCTGTACAATGAAATGCATCAGCTATATGTAGACATATATCCGCCCCCACATCCCACCCGTCTAGGTCATCACAGAGCACCGAGCTGATCTCCCTGTGCTATACAGCAGGTTCCCACTAGCTATCTATTTTATACGACAGTGTATTTATGTCAAACCTAAGCTCCCAATTCGTCCTAGCTTCCCCTTCCCCACTGTGTCCACATGTCCATCCTCTATGTCTACGTCTCTATTCCTGCCCTGGAACTAGGTTCATATGTACCATTTTTCTAGATTCCACATATATGCGTTAATAGACGATATTTGTTTTTCTCTTTCTGGCTTAGTTCACTCTGTATGACAGACTCTAGGTCCATCCACATCTCTACAAATGACCCAATTTCATTCCTTTTTATGGCTGAGTAATATTGCACTGTATATACGTACCACATCTTCCTTATCCACTCACCTATCATTGGACATTTAGGTTGTTTCCATGTCCTGGCTATTGTAAATAGTGCTACAATGAACACTGGGGTACATGTGTCCTTTTGAATTATGGTTTTCTCAGGGTACATGCCCAGTAGTGGGGTTGCTGGGTCATATGGTAGTTCTATTTTTAGTTTTTTAAGGAACCTCCATACTGTTCTCCATAGTGGCTGTATCAATTTACATTCCCACCAGCAGTGCAAAAGGGTTCCCTTTTCTCCACACCCTCTCCAGCATTTATTGTTTATAGATTTTTTGATGATGGCGATTCTGACTGGTGTGAGGTGATATACCTCATTGTAGTTTTGATTTGCGTTTCTCTAATAATTAGTGATGTTGAGCATCTTTTCATGTGCCTCTTGGCCCCCTGTATGTCTTCTTTGGTGAAATGTCTGTTTAGGTCTTCTGCCCGTATTTTAATTGGGTTGCTTGTTTTTTTGATATTGAGCTCCATGAGCTGTTTACAGGTAACAATCTGTTCAAAATAACAACAGCAACAATGTACTCAGTTATGTATGCTTCCCTATATATCTTATGTGTACATATACAAACATACTTATGTAGCTTATATATAAGTGAAATTAATGACAGCAGTGATACAAGGGATGGGAGGAAGGAATTAGGATTATTTTGTTATTGATATTATAAGATACCCACACTATTTATGAATGGTATAGCATATTTGAAAGGGGACTCAGGTTAGTTACACATGTATATTGCAAATCTAGAGCAACCACTAAAAAAAATTAACAAGAGGTATAATTGATATGCTAAGAAAGGAAAGAAAATAGAACCATAATAAATGCTCAATTAAAACCACAAAAGGTAGAAAAAGAGTGGGAGACAAATACAAGAACAAAGATCAAGGACAACAACAGAAAACAGTAATGAATATGGTAGATACTAATCCAGGTACAGCAATAATCACTTTTAACATCAGTGGTCTAAATGCACAATTAAAAGACAGAAATTTCAAAGAAGATACACAGATGGCCAACAGGCACATGAAAAGATGCTCAACATCGCTTATTATTAAAGAAACGCAAATCAAAACCGCAATGAGGTACACCACCTCACACCAGTCTGAATGGCTACCATCAAAAAAGTCTACAAATAATAAATGCTGGAGAGGGTGTGGAGAAAAGGGAACCCTCCTACACTCTTGGTGGGAATGTAAATTGGTGCAGCCACTATGGAGAACAGTATGGAGGTTCCTCAAAAAACTAAAAATAGAGATGCCATATGATCCAGCAATCCTACTCCTGGGGATATATCTGGAGAAAACTCTAATTCAAAAAGATAACATGCACCTGTATGTTCATAGCAGCACTATTCACAATGGCCAAGACATGGAAACAACCTAAAGGTCCATCGACAGATGAATGGATAAAGAAGATGTCGTACATATACACAATGGAAATTACTCATAAAAAAGAATGAAAAATGACATTTACAGCTTCATGGCTGGATCTACAGATTATCATACTAAGTGAAGTAAGTCAGAGAAAGACAAATACCATATATCACTTATATGTGGAATCTAAAAAAATGATACAAATGAACTTATGTACAAAACAGAAATAGACTCACAGACATAGAAAACAAACTTATGGTTAGCAAAGGGGATAAGGACGGACAAATTAGGAGTTTGGGATTAACATATACACACTGCTGTATATAAAACAGATAACCAACAAGAACCTATACTGTATAGCACAGAGCACTATATTCAATATCTTGTAATAACTTATAATGGAAAATAATCTGAAAGAGAATACATATATACATATGTGTATAACGGAATCACTTTGCTGCACACTTGAAAATAACACAACATTGTAAATTAACTATACGTCAATTTTTTAAAAAGTAGGAAAGGGGGAGGGGGAGCTGTACAGACGAGCCACGATTCCCACCCACAATGCAGGAGCCGCAGTCCCCTTCAAAAAAAAAAAAAAAAAAAAAAAATCAGTGGCTTCCAGGGGTTAGGTGGGGAGAAATAAGTAGGTAGACCACAGAGGATTTTTAAGGCAGTGAAAATGCTCTGCATAATAACAATGGTGGAAACAAGTCATTATACATTTGTCCAAACCACAGAATGTACACCACCAAGAGTGAACTCTAAAGTAAACTGTGGACGTTAGGTGATTATGATGTGTCAATGTCGGTTCATCGTTGGTGACAAATGTACCACTCTGGTGACTGATGATGACAATGCGGGAAGCTATGCAATAAGGGGTACATAAGGGTATATGGGAAATCTCTGTACCTTTCTCTCAATTTTGTTGTATAACCTAAAACTGCCCTAAAGAATTAAATCTTAGCGAGCTCCCTGATGGACTAGTGCTTCGGATTCCAAGCCTTCACTACCGTAGCCCAGGTTCAGTCCCTGGTTGGGGAAACGAGATCCCGCAAGCTGCGTGCCGTGACCAAAAATGAAATATTAAATCTTTTAAAAAATTATCTTGGGCTTCCCTGGTGGCGCAGTGGTTGGGAGTCCACCTGCCGATGCAGGGGACACGGGTTCGTGCCCTGGTCCGGGAGGATCCCACATGCCGCGGAGCGGCTGAGCCCGTGAGCCATGTTCGCTGAGCCTGTGCTTCTGGAGCCTGTGCTCCGCGGTGGGAGAGGCTACAGCAGTGAGAGGCCCACGTACTGCAAAACAAACAAACAAACAAACAAAAACTATCTTATACATATGATATACTTCACAATAACAAATTTTTACTAATTACATGGCAGGGTGTGGTCAACCATAACAAATGCTGTGGACACATCAAAAAGATGAGGACTGAGAAATGACCCCTGGGATTTGGCAGCATAAAAAGACCTCGACAGGAGCAGTTTTGGAAAAAAAGAAATGTTTTTAAGACAACATTTATACAACTACAAAAAAAACCAAAGGTAACTTGAATAAAACAAAAGGTGTGAATGTCCTTTACGTAGAAAAGTATAAACATGCATGAAAACACACTAAAGAAATCTAAGTAAGTGGAGGAACAAACACACAAACATTCTTGAGTAGACAATTCTCTAGGTCCCTGAATAGGTCTTAGAGAATCAATACAATGCTGATCAAAATCCCCAGATGGTTTTTTGTAGGATTTTCAAGTTGAAATTAAACTATATAGGGGAGGAAAGGGGGCCAAGAATAGCTCGGTGACTCCACAGAATTCCAGGAGGCTCCCCACCGTCACCTTCCACCCCATCTACGCACACACACTGAAACAAATCCTTTATATACGCCTGATATGACAAGTCTGGAACTGCATATCAGTGTAGAAAGGACAGAATATTCAATAACTAATGCTAGGGTAACTGATAGAGCCCTTATTCCATCTACACAAATTAATTCCAGGTAAAGTTAAATATGAAAAAAAACCATGAAAATCTTTAGAAGGCACCATGATAACGTTGGGGCAGCATGGCAGAGGTGTTAGTGGCTACAACTTGCTTATACCAATATTTTATAGAGTTGAAGTTGTACATATCTAGAGCACCCACCTGGAAGAAATTCTGGCACAAGGACACCTGTTATAACACATTTTGAACAGTAAAAAGATAGAAATGTTCCAAGTCACAATCAGTAAGGAAATGGATAAACTATGGTTTAGTTGTACTATAAATATCATATATTAAAATGAACTAGATACACACCTAGATACAGATCTAGATACACAGCAAAAATATGAAAAAGCAAACTACAGAAAACAATATTCTATACAACATTTACTTGAAACTAAAATCATAAAAATACTATATGTTCTTTATGGATACAGGGGCATATTAGAATTACAAATCAAGAGGAAGAATATATCTCTGGCAAGAGAAGAATGATGCAAGTACTCTGGCTGTACCTACAGCATTTTATACCTTTAAAAAGACATCTAAAAAATGTATGTCAAAAATGCTAACATTAATAAAATTAGCACGGTGGATGATTTGAGTATCTGCCGCGTTATTCTGTTTGAAATATTTCACAATTTAAAAAGTTTAAATTACCTTTTTAGTGAAATAAAACCACCACACAGGATGATTTCTAAAGGCAGCTGTCAGCTCTCAGCACACGGATCAGGGCCCGCCGCTTGCCTTATGTGCCGTGCGTGTTTCCCCTGCCCCAGCCAATCAGCCCCGAAGCACGTTTGGTCTAGGGCCACAGCCTTCACAACAGCCAGTGCAGGGGTGAATGTAAGCAGCTACTAAATACGTATTTGACAAACAACTAGAGACCTCTTGATACAAACGTCTCCAACTTTCTACATCTGCACACAGTCAACTGGGTACTATTCACTTGTTGACAGTAATCAAATTTCCAAACCATGTTTCCCTCTTTTTTCAGGGTTTTGTCTAACTTCTCTTTTTGTAGGTTTTCTGGTGCCCTTCACTGTTCCACAGAACCCTGACTGTATTTAGTCAGCTTGGATTCTGCTTCCTTTATAAAAATTCTTCCTGTAAATTTATGAGGCTCATTCCTGAACTCAGGCTAGTAGCTCCTGAAGCACCATCCAGACTGTTTTTAAGACCCTTTGACTCTCAGGCTTTTTCCAAAAGAGGTCTTCCTTTAATTCCTTTCCTTAAATTTAATTTCTCTCATTATGTTGGCTTCTCTATTCCTTTCTGTTTGGATACAAACAGAATTTGAGATCATCTCCTACAAAGTTTTCATCTACCTTCAGAATCCAAGGTTACTGTCTTATAGAAGATGACTGAGCAGATTACAGGAAGGTAGGTAGATAGTTCTGGGAATTCCATCAACTAAATAAAATGTCCATTTGAAAAGGTGTCCTACACAAGACAGCGTGATATAAAGGTTAAAAAATGCTAGTCTAGTAAATTCAGAAATATAATGTGTACAAGCAGAAAAGATTCTCACATGAGTGGTCTGACGAGGTGTTGTGTGGAACCAAAACAAAGTCATCCGTGTCACAAGAAGAGTTCTTGCTACTAGTACTGGCGGAATCTTTGGACACCTGGAGGGAGCTGGGAGGACCCAACGGTGGGGAGGGTAAGCTTTCTTCCTGAATATGCTGCACATCTGGAAGGGACTAAAATTAACAACATAAAATTAAAAGTGGCCTCATAATAAAATGCAAGTCAGAATAGCCATCAGACTAAGAAATATTTTTTTCATGAAAGTGGCATAGAGTTCAATTCCATTTAAGATTAAAAAAATCTCTTTGGAAAATCTTTCCCTTAGAAAAGCACAGTTTAAAGTGTCTTTCCATAATGACTTCTAAAATGTTTTCCAAAAATGATACTTAAAAATACATCATACCAAAACAACAACAACAACAAAAACCCCCATCATACCAGTTATCACATGTACAAGCTGCCTCTCCTGAAATGGTTGAGGTGAGTTTTTATCATCTCCACATCCCCATTTCAGTGCATGGCCTAGCCAAGCAGATACTCAATACCTGTTTAGTTAATGACTAAAACAAAACGTCCAGGGACTTTAAATTAATGACATCCTGCACACACAAAGTTTTAAATCTCCAATGAAGAAAACATTATAAGAGGGAAAGCAAGAGACCCATGTTCACAGTAAGGATAAGGGCATGTAAGCACAGAGATTATTTACACTTCCAGGAGAGATTTAGAAAACCTTACAGGGGTGGGTGTGTTCCTTTTGTGTTCTTTTTTGTCAGGGGAAGGAGTTGATTTGTGGGAGCCAGGACAGGAAGAAAAGCATATAAAGATATTTAAAGATACGTGGGCGTAAGTAGCTACAGACCTCTTGACACTTGCCCACTTCAAGGACACTAGTGACAACTCTAACTGAATGTCTTCATCATACAACAGTTTCCTAAAACAATGAACTTCGTAATTTGTTGTGTTAGGTCCCCATTACCATGCTTAACCTCTGTTTCTATTTAAGAAAAAGGAAAATACTACATAATATGCTCTTTCAACCCCAGGGTCAGACTGCTACTGCACCTGTGAATGTCACTGAGCAATGAAATCAGTCTCAGATCTCCTTATCACTTCTTTGTGTGTGTGTGTGTGTGACACACACATGATATAAATTCTCCTTACCACTTTCTGAAGAGCACTTACGCTTCAAGGTTATAAAGAGAGGAAGATCGAGGACTAACATTACAGAGCACCTACCATGGGCTATAGGCACTGTTAAGAGCTTTCCGTGTATTATCTAACTTCAGCCCTGTTCTGAAATCCATTTCATACATAAATAAACAAAACTCAGAAGATTAGGATATCTGCCAACTGAAGAGCAGTTGAGCTGGGCTGGATTCCAAGTATCTAACTCCATGATTTCTTTCCAGTGCCATTTCTTTCCAGGCAGGAACTCTTCTCAATTTCTTCCTTTGCTATTTATAAAATCACCTTCATCCACAACCACTTGGGTGGAAGAGATGCTTCTTGCATTCAGAGCTAATCTCTCCACTAATTCTCTCCACCTCCTCAAGGACCCAGATCACTCCCCTCTGCTCCTGACACTTTCACCCTCTCCCTTTATTCTGGCCTTTTTCCCCTCCGCACACAAACATATTGAATTTTTCTACATCTCAAATCAATGCAGCCCTCTCAATTACCATCTTCTCTCCCTTCTTCACGTAACAATGTTTCTTGAAACTTCAGTCTTCACTGACCCCAATTCCTCACCCCCTGTGTGTCGCCTAACCCACCATAATCCACTTCCTGCTTTCAACCCTCCACCAAAACCGCCTTTATTAAGCCTACCCGGGACCCCTGTGGCCGCATTCTCCGGAGGCTCCTCTATGCCTTAAGTGACCTGACTCTGCGACTCTGACACTGTGAGCCGCTCTTCTCTTGACCCACCGCCTCCATTCAGTGACCCTACTCTCTTGCTTTCCCCACTGCTTCTTAGTCTCCTTTGCCCCTTCACGGAGAGGAGTGGCTTGCGGGATTCCCCAGGGCCACCCTGGGCCTCCACTCGGCACACTTCGTAGCCTCACCTGGGGTCACTCTCACCTTCCTGCCTCAGCTACCACTGCCAGAGTGATGACTGCAGCCCTGCCTCTCCCAGGCTGCCCCCGTGTCTGCACACCACCAGCGCATCGCCTCTGTGCTCCCTCGCTGAGTGGCTCCATCAAAGTCCACCCACTTGGGTCCCATCAAGACCATCCTCTTCCTTAGGTCCCAAGTTCAAGCAATCTCCAAGCGCCACGAACTCCTCACCTTGCGCTTCCCGGGCCCTCGTCTTCCCCTTTCCTACTGCTGACTTACTTCAGGCCCTCATTCTCAATAAAAACAAAGCAAGACCAAAACCAAACCAAAAAATCTGCAATGGTCACAGGCTGTTCTCTTTGATCTAGTAGAGAGGCTTCTCTCCGTGTCTCCAATCCAATCCTCCACCTGCTTTCAGAGGAATTTATTTGTTAAAACACAGTGGATCAGATGACGCCTCCGCTTAAGATCTCTCAAACGGCTCACCACAGAGTCTGGCCTCCTCTGCTCGGTGCCCAAATTCTGCCAAGACACAGCCTCTCCCTACCCTTCTGGCTCTGCTTTCCCCTCAGCACATCACCAATGCTCTCTGCACCCTACAGACTGAATCGTCAGAGAAGCCTGTCCAACCAGAGCTTCCTGCAACGATGGGAGAGCTCTGTTCTATCCAGCATGGTGGCCACCAGCTACATGTGGCTATGAGCACTTGAAATGTGGCGTGGGAGACCAACGAGCTGAACTTACATTTCACTTAATTCTAATAAACACTATGGCCAAGGACGGCTACAGATTCCTTCAGCGGGTCACCATTCCACAGGGATTCCTCTGCTCACAACACCACTCTTGTACAAATTCACCGTGCTTACTCTTCCTTCCAAACTCAGCTCAAGGGCTTCCCTGGTGGCGCAGTGGTTGAGAATCCGCCTGCCAGTGCAGGCGACACGGGTTCAAGCCCTGGTCCGGGAAGATCCCACATGCCACGAAGCAACTAAGCCCGTGCACCACAACTACTGAGCCTGTGCTCTAGAGCCCACGAGCCACAACTACTGAGCCCGTGTGCCACAACTACTGAAGCCCGCCCACCTAGAGCCCGTGCTCCACAACAAGAGAAGCCACCGCAATGAGAAGCCCGCGCACCACAACGAAGAGTAGCCCCTGCTCGCCGCAACTAGAGAAAGCCTGCGTGCAGCAACAAAGACCCAATGCAGCCGAAAATAAATAAATAAATAAATAAAAACAAGAACAAAAACTCAGCTCAGTGCCTCTCCTGAGCATCTTTGCTGGCTTCTTAGTCTGATTTCATGCCCCTCATCCACACTCCCACAGGCAGTAAAGGCGTGTATACATACGCTTCTATAGCGATGCTTTACCTGCCTCTTCTCCACACAATTAAACTTAAAAGCTCCTCAATGAAGGGACCTGGTCATATCTTCCACTGGTATCAACCAAAACTTCACATAAAGCAGGCATTTAATAAATGTGATTAAAGCAATAGATATTCAAGAGATGTTATCTAAATAGCATTTAGCCTACAGCCAGTATCATAACTAAAAGAGTGATTTGCGCTTTTTGTTACAGAGTTTTTGTTTTTCACCTTCCAAAGATCTCTCTGGAATGAAGCAGCCGCTGGGTGTTTGTGTGAGATGTAAAAAAGAGAATGTCACGTGGGCATGCCTGCATGCCTTCACCCTCAGTACAAGAGTCTGCTGCAGCCCTAGGAAGGAAGGCAGTGCCTATAGGAAGTCCTCTCACTTTTGCAGACGATGTTGAAAGCAAGGCCTAACAAACCATCCCATTTCCTGATCTCACTAACTGGAAACGGCACTACATTACACTACATTATATTATATTATTCCTGCTCTCCTCTTATTTCCAGATTTCCTTGTTATTTTCACTTCAAGCATTGGCTTCTCATAAAGGCCTTCTAAAAACGGTTTTTCCACCAAAGCTCTGAGCATCTAAGTAGGTCTCCCCTCCCCCGCCCCTCGCCCCTCCTCCTGCGAGCACCTGTTCCACTCTTCCCAGCGGCCCAAGACACGCTGCTGTCTTGTGCTCCCTTTCAAAGCATCCCCATCCAACAAAAGCCCAGCACACTCCGTCCAGTCGAAGCACTTCCCCGCTGCGTCCCTCCTGGAGGCCCCCCTCTCCTCCCTTGGGGCCCTACCGTCCCCCAGGCTCCCCACGCTCAGCTCCTCCCCTGCTGTTCCTCTCCAGCACCATCTCTGCTTTTCACACCGCGTGTCACCTGGGATCACATACGTGCTCCATCACGGTGGCTACAGTTATCAAGTACTCGCTACGTACTACCACCCACTCCCCTTCAACCAGAGGTTAACCAGGCCTCTGTAACCTACGTTACAGACAAGGAAGCTCAGCTCAGCCTGGAAACTGACCTGCCCGGTAGGATATAGTGAGCAAGCAGCAGGGCCAGCGCTGAGGCTGGTCCTGCCCGGCTCCAAACAGAGCCTTCAGTCTTTCCCTGCAGTTCCTCTGCATTTCTCCCCAGTCACTCCAAATCCAGTGTTTTCCTATATTCCAGACTGAAACTGGAAATATACAACACTTTTTTCCCCTCTTAGTTTTTTTAAATTCATGGGAATGTAATGTAAGTCTTATTAGTCCATCTGCTTTTTCTATTTGGTTTGAGTCTGCAGGGCTGTGCAGAAAGTTTTGCCAGCTTTAGGACTCATCCGTCTGCAACAGGCTGCTGCAGCATCTGCTCTCACTGTGAGGCACTGGGTTTCCCTGGAAAATAAGAATAACTGCACTTGCCACTTCCTGAGTATTACTGTGTGCCAGGCACTGGAGCAGGTGCTTTTGCTCATTTATCCTTAAAAAACTCTATGAAGTGGGTAAATTATACTCACTTTACTTATGAGAAACAGGCTCAGAGACACCGAGTCACCTGTCCTAGGTAATATGGCAAGTCAGGGATGTGGAAGCTCCCAAGCCCCAGACTCTTAAGCCTCAAGCTGCTAATCACCCAACCAGCTCCCTCTGCGATTCCCCGACCCTTCTGCCCACAGAATTCAAGAAATGCACGTCTGCCAGGCCAGTCTGGAAAATACCTGCAGTGGCTGACACAACGGCCCCTGGACCTTGGCTTGTGAAAAGTCTCAAGGTCACAGCCCTCTCAGGCAGCAAGAGAGACGTGGGGGAAAGTCCAGAAAAGCACAGAAGTCGGAAAGGCAAGACCTGGGAGAGCAGAGCAGAAGGAATGAATGACCAGAAGTGGCCGTAAGTTCTCAGGATCAGGAAGAAGCTCTGAGATGGCAGGGAAGGTGGCCATGGGGTGCGCGGCTCGGGCAGCCCTGGGGAGGGAAGAGGCTGCAGTGGAGCCGGCTCACAGGGCCAGTCACCATGACTACGGGGCCTAAGGCAGTGAAGTCCGCTCAGAGGGCACTCGTCCACCACTGCAAGTTCTATGTACGATAACTGTCCAGACCGATGTTTATGACATTCATGAAACAAATGCGAATTACCTATCTACGTGTCACAGTGACATCTTTCCCCACCTCACTGGTCACGAAAGGGTGAGAAAGGGTGAGAGTACTGTGTCCACCAGTCAGAGGGGACACGTCTTGCTGAAGTGTGCACAGCCAGAGAAGGCAGAGTCCAGACCGAGGGCCTCAACAACAGCACTCTTTGCCCAGGCCTCAGCTGCGCTAGGAAACTCCAGACATAAAGAGAATACCCACGACGTATCTGCAGGCTCTGTGAGCAGATGCAATAACACAGGCTCTAACGGTACCTTTAATACAACCAGGACTTACAGGTGGAGAGGCGAAGCGACAGGATGGAGAGCTGCTACAGGGAACTTCAGAGGCGGAGCCGGCGTACACGGGCACCGGGACCGGACAGGCTGGGGGAGAAACACCGACGAATGGAGTGCGATTACACGAGCTGTCCACTAGCAAACCTGTCACAACTACTACAGCTTTGTGTTGGCCAAAAATTTACATTCACCTACTTATTACAGCTCCCATGGGTGAAACCAAAAATGCAGTAATTACTAAACTCTTTCAATTTGGACTTGGAAGGAAAAACAGAATTGTAATTAAATAAACACAACTACAAATGTTTAAGAAAAGCTCAATGAAATCTTGAGAAGCACATAAAAAATTAATTTTGTAATACCAAATACTAATTTTTCCTTAAGCTTGCATTCACTCTTTAAGTAGAAATGTAAAAAGTGGGTACTCACATTTTTTTACTGGAACTTGCTCAAGGAAAGGATGGCTAAAAAATGCTTCTATAATGAAAATGAGAATGCAATCATTAAACTGATGTTGATTTTGCAGATAGGTTAACCTTGTCAATGTAGTCAACATAATATCCTTGAGATCATACATAATTATTATTAACTTCTTTACATAGGCTCCATTTCCTTTAAATGTAAAAGCACGTTATTTTATAAATCATCCATAAAACCCATCAAATTATAAGTAATTCTTAATGAATGAAAAATTTAAAATAATGGTGTGAATTCTCAGAGTGTCCATTACCAGCACAGCACCCCTGAGGCGACTAAAGCAGATGCGTCCTCTAGTGTGTGCTGTCCTCAAACAGACAAGGGCACAGAGAACTGTGACCAGGCCTTCGCTAATCTCTCTGTGAACTATGGCTCTTAACTGTCCTAACGGGAAATCTTAGCTGATTTGTATAATAGACTCTACTCTCCTGTCCCAGAAGAAATATTCCTACAGCTGGTTTCACATTTTTAAAAAAGCTATTAATTTGATTTTTAGTTTCTTCAGCTATTCACCAAGGATAAAACCTACACAGTAAGCCTGCTAATTACATAAATATAAATGAGTAGGTGAGTGCATGGCAGTTCATTAATTTACTCTTTTCCTGTATGTATAATTTCATTGTTTCTTTAAAATCTCACGAAGACCATCTCATTTTTCATTAAGTCTCCAAACTGTATGTTACTAAATAGCACAGAGCAGACAAGGAGAATGGCACAGCCCAGCACGGAGGTTCTCCAGGTAATACACAATCAGGAATGAGCTGAAGTCAGGTTTAGTCTAAACTACCTCCCACTCGGAAGCACTCGGTTCACTGTCCCAGTAAATGTTCTCAGTAGACAGTAGCTCTAATAGTTTCTGTATGGCGGAAAGATGAAATAGGCTAAACATATCTTTTCCTAAAGTGTGGTAAAAATTGGAATTAAACTTTAGTCATGTAGTTTGGTAAATATTTTTATCTTTCCGAGGGAGAAATTAAACTGAGATTGCTCTGTGACCATGAGAAATATCGGCCAATAGTGAAACGACAAATAGGATAATAGCTTCTAAATTATTGATTATATTAACTATTTATATACCTTCCATACGTTTACAAAATACGTGAAAGAAAAAAGACAAAGAGATAGAAAGAAAAGTAAAACTGATTTTCATTCTCTTCTGAAACATCTATAGTATCTTTTAAAAAAACCTTTTCATGTGGTTGCCAAGTGGGGTAGGGGCGTAGGGATGGAGTGGGAGTTTGGGATTAGCAGATGCAAGCTAGTATATATAAGATGGATGAACAACAAGGTCCTACTGTATAGCACAGGGAACTATATTCAACATCCTGTGATAAACCATAATGGAAAAGAATATGAAAAGAATGTATACATATGTGTAACTGAATCACTTTGCTGTACAGCAGAAACTAACACAACATTGTAAATCAACTAGACTTCAATAAAAAATAAATTTAAAAAAACTTTTTTGAATACACAAAAATAAAATTAGAAAATAGCATACATACAAAATTTGAAAAATATTACTTACCAAAGTCCATTCTATCTTTTTGGTTTCTCTGAAGCAAACCCAAAAGGAGATTAGCCAAATAAGGTGATGTTTCTCTGGGAATGCTGGGGGGAAAGGAAAAAAAAACCACCTAAGTGGTGAGTTTATATATTAACTACACGACTTTCCCCTTCATTACGGTAAATGAAAAAGTATATGCAGTTTCACAAATACTACATTTTATACCAAGAGGACCATGGTAGACCCTCACTCCTTAAAGGAAAAAACAAACAAACAAACACTAAGCAACTGCCTTTGAAAAACAGCATCAATTTGGGAAGATTCTTGCATCGTGCTTCTTATTGCTGTTTTTGGAATATCTGCGAGAACAAAGCACTTCACAAGCACAGACCACCTTGAGTTTTAACACAATGTCGACCTAGCACTAACAGTTGCTACAGAGTTCTCTGTTAGACAAACAGCCACCTCCAATTCTGTCTGCAAAAGGGCAGAGCTTAAATAAATACAAGTGAGAAATAACACAGTTTCCTGAAATCCAATAAAAAAGGACAAGGCAATAAAAAAAAATGAGTAATAGGAATATGTAATTCACAGAATAAAAACTATAAAAGGATGTTAAACAAAGAGCGAGCCAACCTCACTAGTAAAGAGAAAAATGCAAGTTAAATGAAGAGCTAATTGGCCCTGCCTGGGAGGCATGGAGACTGGTAACAACCCCTGCTGGTAGAACGCAGAAAAGGAGCGCACTGCTTGTTCAGCAGTGCAAACAGGGCCAGCCGAGCTGGAGAGTGTGTCTCTAAGCCCAACAATTCCACTTCTAGGAGTCCATCTTAAAGGAATGCACAAATGTGTGTATACATGCACGCACGCACACACATACACAATCTCTCCTCAGTAAAGCCTGTTTGTAGTAACCAAAAAAATGAAAACAGGGATCTGATTAAACAAAATACATTACATTTAACTAGGGGACTCTCTAGCTATTTTAGAGCTAGCTATTTTCTAGGGGAAAGCCTAGCTATTTTCTACTTTATGCACATCTATTCTGTTTGCATCTCCCTCCTCTCAAAGAACACATATAACTTCCGTAGGTTTTTCTTTTAAATAAACTTAACATTTTTAAAAAGAAAGAAAATGATACAGCACACAGGAACCTACGATACACTAGTAATTTTCTAATTTCCTGTTAAAATGAAAGGTCTCCTTACTGTTAATTGAAAAAAGATTCAATAACGGAAAAACATAAAACACATAGAATTCAAATAGATAACACTGCACTGACAAATGGTAAAACCCAGCGTAATCAAAACACATACCTAGGCGTTAAGTTTCTGTTTTTCTCATAAAGCATCCTTAGGTCTTGAGGACTATTAGCCTTTTTTTAAAAAAAAAAAAAAAAAAAAAAAAAAAAAGGGAAGAAAAAGGTTTAATTTCCTAAACAACTAAGGGCAAAAATTCCAAATCATATGATCAAAGCTCACATTCTGCTATAGAACAGAGACTCTGAACTTGAAAGCCATGGAATGCTGAAGGAGCCATAGACGGGCACCAGGAACTTAAAAAACTTCTGAAATTGTACGTGAATTCTGCACATATGGGCATAATAATGTACCTTTTCTGAGGTCAGATTCTCAGAGAGGCCTGAAAATCACTACTCTGGAGGTTACATGGCCTACCCAACAGGTGTATTTTTACTGTGTAAGGTCAGGGTGTATTTTACCTTCGAGGGATTCAAGGAAGAGAACTCAGATGACTGCTACTCTTCTGCCATAGTAACAAGCAGCACCCTCATAATAAGTGCTGCTGAATTAGTGAAGCTGTCTCTACACCCAAACTAGGTTGGGAAATTAAGTGTTCAACCTGGCTGTGTCACCGACTTTTAAAAACCATGTTGGGCAAATAATTTCACTCTGTTCCAGTTTTCAGATTCAAAGCTCCTCTTTGTAACTGGGCAGTATGAACTCAAGAGGAATCATTGTGATTATATCCTAGGAGGCCTCTTTTTGACAGGATGTTAAGGGAGAGGAAGACCTACTCAAAGTAACTTCCATAAAGCCTAAATAATTACCTCTCACCCAGCAGTGACAGGAATAGAGAGCTGGGGACAGTTTCCAGTGATCTTCCCAGACCTGCCCTAGCCCTCACGTGGATTCCAGGACCCCAAAACAAGGCTAAGCAGGAAGCGCTGACATCACTGTTCACACCTATTTCCCACCAGGTTGTTACGCTAAGCTGCACCAGCTTTTATGAACCTGGAGAACCTAACCGGCCCCTGGCCCAGTCCAACTACTAGGGAAGGCAGATAAAAAAGGAAAAAGCGAAAGATGTTCTGGCTCACTACAGCAGTTGTGCCTGTTAACAAAATCAAAATAAGTCACAGAGGAACCAGAAACACTGCTTTCAAAGTACAGGTGACCCTTGAACACCATGGGTTTGAACTGTGCAGGAACCTTTTTTTGATACATACTACAGTACGACACAATCTGCAGTTGGTTGAACCCACAGATGCAGAACGGCAAGTAAAAGGGGCCGACTGTAAAGTTACAGCACATTTTCCACTGCAAGGGGTCAGCACCCCTAACCCCTACATCGTTCAAGGGTCAACTGTATTCCCCATCTTATAAGCCGAAGGCAACTGCAAAATGAGAAGATCCCCAAACTGAGCACGTCCAAAAAAAGTCAAGGTACCTGAAAAGGTGGTTTTCCAACAAGGCACTGATATATCACTGTCCCTATGCTCCACAGGTCGGCCTTGGCATCATAATGTTGAGACATAATAACCTCAGGAGCCTGGGGATAAAACAATTCAAGAGACATGCATTAGGTCATTTACATAATTAATATGTATGGATTAATTAGCTGGAAAAGGTCACACTCCTAACAAAACTACAAAAATAAAAACAACACACTGAGATATTGCCCTAATCAAATGATACTGCAACGAATATAGAACCACATTCTTACATTGAGGCTTACTGGTAAATCTCAGAAACAACGGCGCATGAAAAGTTGCAGAAACAAACATTTCTATATAATATTATGGACACATAAACTACAGAAAGAGTATTTAAATAATAATAAAGAAAAATATACCCCAATTACAGGATAGAGGTTACTTCTGGGGTAGGAGAGTAGGAGAGTGGGAAATGGAAAAAGGAGGGCTACGGAGGGCACATGAACTGTTTCTGAAATACTTTATTTGTTTCTAAAAAAAAAGATCAAGGCAAACATGACAAAATGTTAACTTTGTTAAATACGGATGGTAGGTACACAAGTGTTTGCTATATTATTCCCGTCATCTGAAAACTTTTAAAATGATGGAAAATCTGTTATGCAAAATACAATAATGAAAACTATCTTGGGACTTCCCTGGCAGTCCAGTGGTTAACACGCCGCACTTCCAATGCAGGGGGCGTGAGTTCGATCCCTGGTTGGGGAACTAAGATCTCACATGTTGCTCAGAGCAGCAAAAAAAATAAATTTTTTTTTTCTCTGCTGCTTTGTCACAGCTATTTTCCCACCCTCTCATTAGATGTTGCTTTTTAAAAATACCATCAATCAAGGCAAGCACAGCATTAAATAGGAATGTCAAATACACTTAATTAGAAGATAGTGAAATTTTATTTTTCAGGCATAACATTTTTACTTACTGTCCTTAATAAATTTCTTATTGAGCCACCTCCCTTTAATAATCAGCCCAAGCACTCTGTCTATCCTCAAGGTTATTAGTTCAAGGCTGAACTACTTTCACACTCAAGAAGTGCAAAATAGTATTTAATTATATTAAATTATAACATTTACTTTATAAGCAGTAAGATTATGATCAAGAAAAAGTAAGTCTAATACAAAAACTTTTTTGTACTTTGATTACTAGTTCCCTTAGCTCAAAGTGGTTTTACATTAGAAGAAACCCTAATTGAACATAAAACCATTTTAAATTAAAACTGAAATAGGTACATTTATTTACTTCACAGGATACTGAAGTTCCAGAATTAAGGTATATCCAGGCTTAACACCTCACATTAGTTCAGAAGTTTCACAGCTTCACCCTATTAGACCTGACCGTAACCACAGGAGAGGATAAAGAGGAAAACTAAGATTTTTTTCCAGTTGTTAGGTGTGACACTGATGGAAAACACTTCTACGATATAGGGATACTGTCTAAAGAGACAACATGCAGAAGATGACTACACTCTACAGCTGAAGAGGTACGTGCCCAAAAAGCTTTTTTATAAGTATTCCTATAATTAAACATTATGTATAGCATGACCACATTTCATCAACTTTTGTTTTCAATTTAATCTAACAGGAGATTTCTACCATAATAACTAACTAATCATGTTAAAAAATAAATGCCAATGGGCAAAGATGACAGACTTCCACAGTCCGCTATACTAAAGCAAAAGACGTCTGCATTATATCATTATCAGTAATAGAATTAACATTTGTAATATAATAAAAACTCAGACTATATATAAAATCACATCTTACTTGGAAACAAGCATTATACTTAAATTCCAATGCTTATGCTGCTGTGCTGTAAACACACAAGGATGCAAACACTCACCATGTACATTGGAGACCCACACAGCGTTGCAGCCATCATGTTACTATGTAGGTAACGAGCAAAACCAAAATCCGCTATTTCACAAAATAAAAAGGAGAAAATCAAATGATACCTTTGCTCAGTTAACACAGATCATATGATTCTTTAAAGATATAAGAGGGTACAAAAGAGCTGTGAGAAATTAAAGCTTACTGAATACATCTGTCCACCAAAGAAAACAGAGCTACCTCACTTTCGACACATTAAGAAACAGTAGAGTCATCACCAACCACACAAGTCACTGCTCTGCCAGTTTTGTAACCAAGAAGGAAGTGCCACACTTCGCAAGAGAAAATGCTAATTATAATACATGATTCATTAATACAGCTCTCATCCAATATCAATACCAGGTACAGAACTGGAGCTGTTTTTGTCCTCCTCCAGATACCAGATGTAACCCATAAAATATCAGAGATTTCTTAAAATACTGCTCAATAATTCTTTTTCCACCAACGAAGAGAAAAACTTTTAAAAAAATCTAGCATTATAAACTGCTTCAAATAATCCTGGGAGTGCTAAAAAACTTCCAAGTAAGAAGCCTGAACTAAATGATCTCTCAGATCCCTTACGTTAAAATCCAACAAGCTGTAAAGAATCAGGGTTATTAATTTGCTGCCAGCAACCATGATACATTAGCTTCCCTGTGATAAGGAGAAGCAGGATTTCCTGCTGGGAGTCACACTCAGAGTTCCTAGCACGGGGTCTTTGGCCCCGTCTAGCACCTGCTGCCGATAATGTAAAGGGTTCCCATATCCAAATGTACCTCACTGAACTCAATAAAAATTTTAAAAGTGTCTCAACAAAGTCCATCATTCTAACAAAGCTGAACTAAAGTTATCTAAAATACCAAGTCCCAAAAATGTTCTTTGCATGAGACAATACATAGCCAGGTACCTATTTTGATGCGAATACCACTGACAGTGGACTTCCTACGATTGGCATAGGACAGCAGGATGTTCTGGGGCTTGAGATCCCTGTGGATGATCCCCTTGGTGTGCAGGATCCGCATGGCGGCTGCAATCTGATGCAGAAAGACTCTGATGGTGTCTTCACTGAGAGTGCCTTTAGCTGGGAGAAAAGGCGCTCCATCAACATTCAAGTACCATCTGCATATTCTGAGGAGAACACTGAGGGAGTGTGGAACTGGGATTCGCATTTTCTCACTGTTTTTACTTTAACAATTTAAGTCTGTGAAGAGAGAGCGGATATCTCAAAATTTTTAATCAATCTGTTGTAAAGAGAACTGATTTGCACTTGCATCTTTCATTTTCACTGGTGTTCCTTTTCGGCTTTCCTCTCCCATTTCTACCGGGACGGATGAGCGTAACAAGAGGTGCTCAACAAATGTGTCTCCTCCACAAGCCAAAGTCCCCTTCATATCAGATACCTGGAATAAATGTCTACATTTAATTCCACCCATTACCTGAGCACGAATTAAAAACAGGTGAACTGCTTGGGTGGCGAGACTTGGGCATCCCCTCCCCGAGGGCCTGCCAGGGATGGTGGCCCTACACCTGTCTCCTCCCATCTCCCTGCTGCCAACACACCGCCTCACTGCAGCACCTCTCCAAACTAAAGCGATGGTAAGAAGCCATGTCTTCGGTACTCTGAAGAGGTGGTAGGAATGATCTGAGGGTAGTCACTGTTCAGCAAACAGCAGTGTTTCTACGCGTACACTGGAGCATGTAACGGAACACAGCTTGGTTTGGAGTCAGGCTGCCTCTGTTCAAATCCCAGCTCCTCCACTTACTGCGTGACCCTGGAAGATGACCCCTCTGTGCCCATCCTCATCTATAAAAAGCTGAAAATAGACTAACCACACGGGGCTGTTGTAACAATCAAGCAAGACAGCATATTTAATAATAGAGACTTTAGAAAAAGGCCTGGCACATAAGTACTCAAATGTGGGCAGTACACAAATATATACTTCATGACAGTGGGTCTAAAAGTCATTCCTTGAATCTACATTAGGGATTTAATATCCATGGCCCCATTTTAAAGCCTTTGTGAACATACTTCTGCCCATACAACTCTAGAATATGTTCTTTATAACCTTTCCATATGCACTTAAGATTAAGAAAGAAATAACATTAACACTCAGAACAAGTGAAATATTACTTTAAAAATCATTTTAGGGGCTTCCCTGGTGGCACAGTGGTTGAGAATCTGCCTGCCAATGCAGGGGACACGGGTTCGAGCCCTGGTCTGGGAAGATCCCACATGCCTCGGAGCAACTAGGCCCGTGAGCCACAACTACTGAGCCTGCGCATCTGGAGCCTGTGCTCTGCAACAAGAGAGGCCGCGACAGTCAGAGGCCCGCGCACCGTGATGAAGAGTGGCCCCCGCTCACCGCAACTAGAGAAAGCCCACACACAGAAACAAAGACCCAACACAGCCAAAAATAAATAAATAAATAAATTTTTTTAAAAAATCATTTTAATGACACATTAAGTGACAGTATATGTCCTTAACATCTTCAAATAAACTAAATTCCCATGGTTTAAAAATTACCAAATTGGGCTTCCCTGGTGGTGCAGTAGTTAAGAATCCACCTGCCAATGCAGGGGACACAGGTTCGAGACCTGGTCCGGAAAGATCCCACATGCCATGGAGCAACTAAGCCCGTGCGCCACAACTACTGAGCCTGTGCTCTAGAGCCCGTGAGCCACAACTACTGAGCCCGCACACCTAGAGCCCATGCTCCCAACAAGAGAAGCCACAGCAATGAGAAGCCCGTGCACCGCAACAAAGAGTAGCCCCTGCTTGCCGCAACTAGAGAAAGCCCGCGCGCAACAACAAAGAAAAGCCTCAACACAGCCAAAAATAAATAAATAAATGTATTTTTTAAAAAAATTATCTAATACTTTTTTTCTGTGAGGGCAGTTCTTAACCTATCCACTTTTTAAAATTCTTTGGAGTTCTTTTCCTGATGCTATTTAAAAAATAAAAATCCAAATACGCTAAAACATATAAAAAGTGAAATCTTCCCTAATTCCATCCTGGAGATGAATGAACACTGTTTACCTCTGGAGTATATTCTTCCAGATCTACTTTCCTGCAGGTGGCAACACATAAATGACTGCACATTAGTGGGAGCATCAAATCAACAACTAGAGCTTTATTTTTGTAATGTCTTACTTAAATTACACTGAAACAATTAAAATGGACGGTAGGGCTTCCCTGGTGGCGCAGTGGTTAAGAATTCGTCTGCCAATGCAGGGGACACGGGTTCGAGCCCTGATCTGGAAAGATCTCACATGCCACGGAGCAACTAAACCCGTGCGCCACAACTACTGAGCCTGCCTGGTAGAGCCCGTGAGCCACAACTACTGAAGCCCACGCGCCTAGAGCCCGTGCTCCCAAAAAGAGAAGCTAAAGCAATGAGAAGCCCGCGCACCACAACAAAGAGTAGCCCCGCTCGCCGCAACTAGAGAGAGCCCGTGCACAGCAACGAAGACCCAACACAGCCAAAAATAAATAAATTAATTAAATGTATTATAAATAAATAAAATTTTAAAAATGGATGGTACAGGGCTTCCCTGGTGGTGCAGTGGTTGAGAGTCCGCCTGCCGATGCAGGGGACGTGGGTTCGTGCCCCAGTCAGGGAGGATCCCACATGCCGCGGAGCGGCTGGGCCTGTGAGCCATGGCCGCTGAGCCTGCACGTCCAGAGCCTGTGCTCCGCAACAGGAGAGGCCACAACAGTGAGAGGCCCACGTACAGCGGGGCGGGGGGGGAGATTGTACAGTTTCTTCCATTTCATTCATTTACATTTTCATTCTAGGGCTTAGAAAAATTTTGCTACTTTAAATGCCTACGGCTGCTTAGAACCAGTATCACTGCCCCATGACATACTATTGAATAGACTTAGGGTTTATCTGATTCAGAGTCCAAATTCTAACACTGTTCCTATGGGGAAAAATTAATGACCTAGTTTAGGCTGCTTCTGGGCACAAACAACAGTAAAAATTCACATATTTCTATGAACACAGGATGCCTACTCTCAACACAATCCCATAAACTGAAATTCTCACATTAAAAGTTTAACATTTTAAAGGCACAGCTATCATGAAAACTCTCAGATAAATGAACTCTTGAGCAGTTCGCCCTAGCAGGGCAGGCTCAGCTGTGGCTGCCACACTGAAGATATCTGCTAGAATTAATTTAAAGTACAACTTACCAACTACTCTACAATTTGTTTTATTTAAAACTTGCAATTGATAGAATTTGTTTTCTATCTTTTGATAGAAAAGGGACTTTATTTATCAAAGCAAATAAAAGGACTAAATAGCTGTCTTGTGATTTAGTGGCATTAGACCATCCAGACCTCTGACCGCCAGATCTTCCAGACCAGTGCTCTCCAACAGAAATATAATGTGAGTCACATATGTACCTTCAAATTTTCTAGTAGCCACATTTTCAAACATGGAAAGAAACTGGTGGACTAACATATATTTAATCTAATACTTCCAAAATATTATCATTTCAACCTATAATCAATATAAAAAACTTAAGATATAATCATTCTTTTTTCCTATGAAGTGTTCAAAATCCAACGTGTGTTTTATATCACAGCACATCTCAATTCAGACTAGTCACATTTCAAGAGCTCAACAGTCCCACGTGGCCCATGGTACCATATTGAAGAGAAGACAATTCTTTAATTCTAGACAATTCCTTAAGGACGAAATTTAGTTTACATGTCTGTTCAATTGGCAGCTAGAGACCAGGGAGAGGTTAAATAGTGACCAAAATCGCATAGTGATTAAGTTATATGAACAACAGAACTACTGCAAACCAGCCTGCCTGCCTGACTGCAGCATTCCGGTAAGCTCTTTACTCTTGGGTCTCCTGTTCTAGCACTACTGCTCTGGAATATCCAATGCAGAGTGCAACATCACAGACAAAAGTGCTGTCGAAGCTAACAAATCTGCTACAGCAGCATCAGCACCTATGTCAGTCCAACAGGACTTCTGTGAAAGGAGGAAACTGATATTCCAATGAGGGCTCTAAACGGCTAAGGTGCCCCTCAACCTGACCCCAGGGAAAGGTGCCTTCATCAGGATCACTAAGCAGTCAAGGAGTTGAAGATTCAGAGGCGGACCAGAAGGTAAAGGCAAGGTGTCTTCTAGCTCCAACTCCTCTCCCCCAGCAGTGAAGAAAGTGCCTGTCTCTGCATGGTATCCACTAGGAAATGACATTTTGAAAAATCTTTTCATCAGACTGAGAATTTCTTAAAAAAGAATCTCAGGGAAATACAAAAACAAAAACACACATGGACTAAACTCCTGAGTTCAGGATAATGGCTGTCTCTGAGCGGGAGGGACCGGAGCAGGATCACAGAAGGGCCTACAGGAGCCTCAGCTGTATTTAGAAGGAGTAATCCTTGTGTTCTTTACATTATTTCTACATGGCTTTCCAAATCTCAGCAATATATTTTAAAGATTTTTAAAATCTCATTTTTAATTGCACTCCTCGTTTACTTGAACATTTGAAATATGTTGTTTCTCTTCTGTAAACTGTCCATACCCTTTGTGGGTGTATTTACTGATGTCTTAGTGTTTTTACAATCAACTGCCATGGCCTGTTTCTAGGCTGAGTGACGAACCTCTCCCGTTTTGCCTACTCCCCGTGTATCTTTAAGGGGAGAGAATGTAGGTGCTGGCCTCACCTAACGTCATTTTAAAAAGCACTTTTGAGGGACACAATTTGATTTGAGCACTTACTGTCCTACATGAATACACTTTAGATACTAGCAACATCTAGTACTAAAATCTTACCCCTGGGCCACAAAACATCTTACCTCTGGGCCACATAATAATTTCAAGGTTACACTTAATCCCTTATAACATTTTTTAAAACTTATGAGCAACATTCACATTAATAAACACATTCTTGGATACATTCTTCCATTCTGGTTTGCTTTGTTTTGTTTTGTTTCTGTGAAGTAAATGAAATGGACTAAAGGTTCACTGACAGCAGCCCACTAGTGTCTTTTGAAGAGAAATTCTGTTGGTTTTTCTCTTTTGGGGAGAGGCCCTACCTCTCAAACTGTCCAAGAGAGGCACACATAAACAAGTACTTATACACAAGCAAAGTTTAGGAGCAAAACCACAACAAATGACAGTCAGTCAGCAAAGTGGCCACAATTACACATACACAAATATTTATTGAATGTTTCTATACAAGTACAGAAAACAGAGGTAGCATATTTCAGAAGTAAATGAAGACTAAACAGACTACATTACTACACTGAACACTGACAAAGTAAAAAAAATTACCTTGCAAATAATCTGCCAGGTCTCCACCATTGCAATACTGATATATAAAAGAAAAAGTAATTAAAATAAGACACTGCTTCAAGCTTAATTCAATTCATTATCAGTTAACTTTAATTAAAAATACATTTGTATATAATATAAATCTAGTCTCACAAATTATAAGAATTATAGAATCAACATTTTAAAATTTTATATTCCTTATAAAATAGAATCTAAATCACTGAATCAACTTTATTAATCCAAATTTTCAAATAACCTACCATCAATTTTAAAGTACCTATTAATCAAAAGAAATTTGAAATAAATTAAACAGAAACCTGTATACTACCTACCTCCATCACCAGAAAGACAGAGTTGGGTAATTCCTGAAAGTAAACATATTAAATATGGTTTAGATTAGAGAAAAAATTAAGCACAAATTTAAAAAATAATGACAGTTAATAAAAAAAAGTACATGTGTCCATTTTAAACAAGTAAAATGAACTCACAAAATCCATTCGTAAGTGAAATTTAAAATCCCCAAAACAATGACATAGCACCTCAGCTTCAATGACACTAATGTAGTCATCAAAAAGTTCAATTCTATTCATGGAAAGAACTAAAGAAAGATTCATCTTTTGGAAGAAAGATTCATCTTTTGGTTATGGTTATGGTAAATTTACCACTTGTGGAAAAAAGGAAGGATTCTCTGGCCCTCAAGGAAGCACTTCCACTTTGAAAAGTTTACGATTTGGAGCAATGACTTGATAAATCCTCCCTAGCAACACTAAATGCACAATCTGAGTTCTGGAATACATGATCCAGGATGCTTAGTTCTTTGTTTTTCTGGTTTTTCTGTATATTTGAAGGTAATCACATTACTTGGGAATTGCTGGCAAAGGGAAGACATTTTATCACATGAGAAATCATTAAACATAACTTTCAACAAAATTTTCTTCTTCTCAAGCATAAAATACAAAAATCTGATCTCAAACCAGTGTTGTTTCATCATGTAGGAGCACCATACCCTAGCTACTGCAGAGGAAAGAGAGCGAGGGACTCCTAAGGGGAGGCTAAGGAGACACAAAGAACTTCTGTTCCTTTAATATGACAAAGACACATTCCTGTCCTGGTTTTCACAATTTTGGGGGTACACATAACCACTTAGTTTCCCCAAACATTCACTCACTCATTCAATAAATAAGACAGAAATACTTTAATATCTTTGACTTCTCGGGCAGACCTTCTTTTGCCCACCTTTGAAGCAATGAAAATCTCCACAGATTCAATCATTCTCTCCAACAACCCCCTCGCGTAAAGGCCCGTCCTTTACATGAAGCACCGGAGTAACTTGCAGCAGGAGGAGCTGCAAGAGCCAGGAAGAGTCAGCAAAGGAAGGAGAAAAAAACGTTCATTTTTTAGCAAAACCAATCAAGCCATCTATATACAAATCAAAACTGAAACGGTACTGGAACCCAGGGAACTAAGAAATGCCTGTAGGGTCAGAAAGGCTGAGAAGTGAGGCCAACATACCTGTGAGCCAGACCACACCAAGGGTTTTCCAAAGCTGAATATATATTTACCCTTCCTTCTAATATTAAGACATCCACATCCTCAACTACTCCCCAGAACTTCCACCAACAAAACTAAACATAATGAATTTCATTTTATCATTTCCCTACTCAAAGTCCTTATTAACTTGATAAAAAAAAAACCCTATTCTCTAAAAAGAAGGGGAAAAAAAGGATATCATTATGAACAACTCAATGCCAGTATGCCAAAATTTGAATGAAACGAATACACTGAAAAACAATTTGAGGGGGCTTCCCTGGTGGCGCAGTGGTTGGGAGTCCGCCTGCTGATGCAGGGGACACGGGTTCGTGCCCCGGTCCGGGAAGATCCCACAAGCCGCGGAGCGGCGGGGCCCGTGAGCCATGGCCGCTGAGCCTGCGCGTCCGGAGCCTGTGCTCCGCAACGGGAGAGGCCACAACAGTGAGAGGCCTGCGTACCGCAAAAAACAAACAAACAAACAAACAAAAAAAAACAATTTGAGGAAAAACGCAACTGACTAAAACTGACAAGAAGTAGAAAATTTGAAAAGGTATGTGTCTGTTAAAGGAAGTGAATTATAATTTAAAACCTTTCCACAAAGAAATTCTCCTTAAGTTTCAGTACAGTCCCAATCAAAATTGAAGGAGGTTTTGTGCATGTGTGGAAGTTGACAAGTTGATTCCAAAATGTATGTGGAAATGCAAAAGGCAAAGAATAACTAAATATCATGCAGAAAAAGAAAAATAAAAGTTGGAGGATTTATACTACTAGGTATCAAGTATGATACTAGATATCATAAAACTATACTGAAAAAGACAGTGAGGTAAAGGCTAAGGGGACAGAAAAGAGTCTAGAAACAGGCCCCCACATGTGAGCTTGTAATGCAGAGATGACAGTACAGAAGGGAAGGATGTCGGTGCAGCAGAAGATCAACTGGCTCCCCTTTGTAAAAGTAAATGCATTGTGACCCCTACCTCACGCCACATACAAAATCATTTCCAGGTAGATTACAGAGCTAAATGTGCCAGATAAAACAATAAAGACTCTGGGGAAAAACAAAGAACATCCTCATGACCCTAGGGTGGGCAAAGTTTTCTTAAATATGACACAAAAGCACTAAATACAAAAGGAAGAAACAATACACTGGACTACATTAAAATTAAGAATTTCTACTCACCAAAACAAACGATTAAGATAGCAAAAAGGCAAGTCAGCGTGGGTAAGTCATTCACAACACTCATATCTGTCAAACGACTCATATCCACAATATATAAAGAACTCTAACAAATTAATAACAAAAAGACAACCCAATAGAAAAACAAGCTTCTATAGGAATTTCAAAAAGATATTTAAATGACTAATAAACTTACAAAAGGTACTCAAATCAGGAATCATCAGGAAAACGCTAATCACAATCATAATAAGACACCTCATCACCTGAATGGCAAACACTGCCGAGTGGTGGCAAGGATGTGGCGTGACAAACTGACAAAATGTGGTGGGAGCGTAAGCCAATATGCGGGCAGTATAAGCTAGGCCTATGCATAGCCTATGATCCAGAAATTCCTCTTCTATAATGAAGCCTCCGTAAAAAACCAGAAGGACAAGCTTCCAAAAGCTTCCAGGATGGTGAACATGATGAAATCTGGTGAGAGTGGCCCACTCAGGGTGGATACCTTGCCCTAAGCATCTCTTCCATCTGGCTGTTCCTGTGTTACACCCTTTTATAATAAACCAGTAATCTGGTAAGTTTTCTCGGAGTTTTGTGAGCCACTCTAGCAAATTAATGGAACCCAAGGAAGGGGCAGGGAGCAGAGCAGAGGGCTGGGGAAACCACTTCAACACAAACGACAAAGAGCTGCCAACTCTGACTCCCTCTCCTTCACCTCCTACAGGACCCAAGTCCTATCAACCCAGCCTCCTAGACATTCCATCCATCTGTCCAGGCCTCCCCGTTTCCACTGGTACCTTCACCCACCCAAACACCTGCAGCATGGTGGCCCCATATCCACCCGTGCCCACTCTCCACAGAGCAGCCAGTGTTTTACACACTTTAAGAAACTCGTATGCCTGTTAATTTATAATGGAGAATATGTCTTTCTCTAACCACAATGATTAGGTCTAATACTCTCTCTATATATACTCCCTAACTGGCATAAAAATACCTGGAATGCTAATTCATAATCAGAAGATTGCCCAAGGATTACAGAAAGAAGCAAAAGTAGGTTTTCCCCTTTCCCCAAAAGAAGAAAATTGCTTTTTTTCTTGATTATAAAAAAAAGTGCTTATTGCAAAAACTTAAGATACATAAAATCTGAAGGAAGAAAGTTAAAAAATCACCTTAATCTCACCATTTGAAAGAAGCGCTATTAATATCTTAGTGGTCTTGCTTTCATGCATCTATAATACTTGTACACATATTCATACCCAAAGGAAGCATGTACATGCTAGGTTTTTTAAATTTTAATATCCTTCCATATCTTTCTTCTACTCATACAGTCATAAGTTAAACATACACATACTTTACTTTGAAAAAACGGGGTATCATATATAGATGTCTGAACCTTGCTTTCCTCACTCAATAATACACCAAAGAAATCCCGCCAGGTCAACTACATACAGACAACTCTTTTTCATAAGTGTGTTATATGTCATAGTGTGACTATATCACCATTTATTAAGCTATTCCCTTGCTAAGGAACATCACTTGTTTCTAGTTTGGGCCATTATAAGCAAAGCTATATTGGTTCTTGGACATACATCCTAATTCTCAAGCTTTTATGGCTCTGGGATAGATGCCCAGGAATCTGGGTTGCTTAGTAAAAGGGTGTGTATTTCTAATGATGACAGATATTTCTCCTCATTGAAAGATTTTCTAACTACCTATTATATACAAGACACTATTCCAGGTCCTGAGGATACAGCAGAAAGCCAACAGAGTTAAATGCCCTGTTCTCCCCAGTCTTCAATTCTAAGAAGGGAGGGTCAGGCGCAAGACAACAAACGGAAGAAATACGTATGCAGAGCACGTTAGAGGTGATAGGTGCTTGGGAGGAGGGGAGACCGAGCTGGGAAGGGACGGCAGTTTTATTTAGGTGGCTAAAGAAAGCGTCCCTGAGAGCACAGCGCTTGAAGAAGGACCTAAAGGGGGCTGGGGCGTGCCTGTGCAGGCTACAGACATGGAGACCGTCCTGTGCATACAGTCTCCCTGTAGGGGACACGGCACTCCAGGAACCACAAGGAAGCCCGAGTGGACGGAACACAAGCAGCGAAGCACAGAGCAGGGGAGCCAGAGGCAGGGGCAACGGGGTTGCGCTTTCACTCACAGGAATGGGGTCCGCACAGAGGAGGGACATGCCCTACCTGCACTACGGGGGTGGGGGGGGGAGGGCTCTGACCGCAGTGTCAGGACTATTCTTCAGGGCATGGGGGCAAGGTGTCGCCAGACAGCATCCCCAAAACATTCTAGCAGTTCACATTTGTGCCAGTGACACAGGAGAATAGCTTACACCTCCCCCCAATCCCATCAGTAAGAATTACTGCACTTTTTAATTTTGCCCACCGGAAGGCTGAGAAGTGACATCTGTTACCTTAATTTACATTTCCCTACTTGTTCATGAATATCATGCATTTCTTAGCCATTTTTATTTCTCTTATAAGAACCAACAATTTGTATCCTTTGCTCACTTCCTCTTTGGGTTGTCTTTTCCTTTATTTGTGAGGTTTATGCATTTTAGGTGTCAGCCCGTCACCTTTCAGGTTGTACATATTTTCTCAAACTGCCATTCGTCAACTGCATGTTTTTGCATTTACTGTGGTATAGATTTAAGTGTACAAAGACTTGTGACACATGTATACACCCACATAACTACCCTTCCAGTCAAAATACAGAACATTTCAATCAGCTCAGAAAGTTCCCAAATACCCCTTTTCTGTCCATCCCTGATACCAAGTAGCAACCTCTGATCTGCTTTCCCCGATTTCTATCACCCTAGCTGAGTCCCGTCTCCTCTTGAAACTCACAAAAACAGAATCACACAGTAGCTGTATATAGCTGGCTTCTTTTTCTCAACATAATGTTTGAGATTCATATGTTATGGCAAGTATCAAGTTTGTTCCTTTTTATGGCTGTCAATTTGTTCATAATATTATTTGCTAAGAAATAATTTTTTAAAAATTTTGTATGTCCCTACCACTTTTATGGCTTCTGAGTTTATCTTGACTTAAAATACCTTTCTAGCTCTTAGATTACATATTTAAGCCTTTAATTCATCTAAAAGTTATTTTGGAAAATGATGAAAATAGACATCCAACTTCATTTTGTCTCAGTTTGCCAGCACCATCTATGAAATGCATCTTTTTCTCACTATACTAAAAATTACCAAGAGGTGGATGTTTACCCAGATCACTGACATTCATGCAGGGAAGTATTCCCAACTAACAATATTTATCTCATGCCCAGAATGCTCAAAGATATGTATCTTCTGAAAAACAGACATGATATCACCCTCCAAATGGCTCTGCACTGTCCTCAAACTAGAGATCCACCCCATGTGGCCCCTCCACCCTCTCCTGCATCACTTGGCACTACTCCTACCTCCCGTCTGCACTCCCACCACATCCCATCTTCCAGGTCCTCATGCTAGCTCGTCCCTTCTGTCAGCTCCTCCCAGAGGCCGCATCTGCATGGGAAGCTGACCTGTTCTCCCCACCCCCACTGGAGCCCGGCCTCCTCCCACTTGATTATAGATTCATATATCTATTTAGAAAACTCTAAAATAAACATAACAAACAGTGGTTATCTCTGGGAAGTGCCATGTCTTTTCCAATTTATTTGTGTTGACAATGTTGGAATATATTAACTGTGGGCATATAATACTTTTGTAATTAGGGAAAATGTGTTTCTTTTTAAGTGTCATCCAAACTGAAACCTGATCACTACAAACAATGTCAAAAGTTCTCAATTCATCAAAGTGCGCACAAACTTGAGGTGGACCTCCACAAGAGATGGCCAGTGAGAACGGTGCCAACACCCTGTACCCCTTGATAAACAGTCGGAATCCAGGAAGCAAATCCAAACTCTGTTTACTTGACAGCCAAATGCTGAAGACTAGATTCATCTGACTAATAGTTCTTAAGCTTATTTTTACAAATCAGTTCCAGGAGTACACAATGCACAAAACAGTAAACACGCTCACGCAGTCACCCTGACATTCCAGACTGCTCCATAACGCTGGTTTCTGAGTACATATTCTCCCTGACGCTACCTCATTCTGCAGCCAAAACCAGTACTTTTAAATATTTCTCATTCTGAGAGAAAAAATCCAACTACACTCTCTCTCTACCCTGAAAGCAAGACCTACTCTGAAACTGACAGGGTTTTCTGCACTTCTCAAAAGATGGGAAATTAAGAGTTAATATTATTTAACAATTTTTGTACGAGGCGCTGACTTGTACCACGTGGTGCCCTCTATCTACCGAGACTAAAACAACTACACAAACAGCTCTGAGGAGAACCGACATTTCAATAGGGACTGTGACATCAGATCAGTTTTACTTTAAACTTTTTTCCCCTTTCTTTCTAGGCTGCTTTGAAATTTCTCAAATGAAGGAGTAAATTACACCTATTTAAATAGGTAATAAACTATACCCACAGCATGCACATATTCTGTGCGTGGAGTTTAAACTGCAACATTTTTGGAGAACAATCACACACTGCTATCAAAAACTTTAAAACTGTTCATGCTATTTTTCCTAGTAATTCCAATTCTAGAAATTCAACTTACAAGAAATAATTGGGTATCTTCAGAAGGTATGTATTCTCCTCGTAGCATTTTTTTTTTAAATGGGAAAAACTTTAACATCTTATAACATGGGTTTAGTTAAATATAAATACTCTGTGGTATGACATGACATGAAAAACGACTATATATATTTTTTAAAGGACATATAGAGAGCAGTCCGCTAAAATTAAGCACACTAAGAGCAAGGACTTCGTTCTACTCACGGCTTTGCTCCTTTGTTCCTTGCACTTAAAAACGCCTGGCCACCGTAGCCCCTCAAACCTCACGTGTGCTCATCAGTATCAGACCCCTGCGGCTCTCACTGGGTGCATACCACTGGCCAAGTGTGATTCCAGTATTCAGGGATTTATAAAACACAATATGGCCCCTAAATATAAGCCAACTACTTGCTCTGGTGCTCCACCCAAAAAACAGGAATTTTCTCCAAAGTTGGCCTTTTTAAAAGGATTTCCAAGGGTAATTTTGACTATATAGAAATGCTGCCTTAGAAGGTAACTTCTGAGGACTTCCCTGGTGGTGCAGTGGTTAGGAATCCGCCTGCCAGTGCAGGGGGACACGGGTTTGAGCCCTGGTCCGGGAAGATCCCACATGCCGCAGAGCAACTGAGCCCGTGAGCCACAACTACTGAAGCCCACACACCTAGAGCCCGGGAGCCACAAGAGAAGCCACCGCAATGAGAAGCCCGCGCACCACGATGAAGAGTAGCTCCTGCTTGCCGCAACTGGAGAAAACACGAGCACAGCAACGGAGACACAACACAGCCAAAAATAAAAATAAATAAAATAAATAAATTTATTAAAAGAAAAAAAAAGAAGGTAACTTCGGAACCCAGCCTTCCCACCTCCACATACAATGCAACTCTACTGTATGCCATGGCGATAATCCCAGACAAATCTAGATGAATATGCAGAGTTTCTTTGTTTTTATTCCACGTATTGTCTAATATCTCCACCATTAGCAAATGTTGCTTTTGCAATAAGAAAAAAGCTCTACCTGATTTCTTTAATAGCTCAAAATAGTCCTTTCTACATTTATCACAGAGATGCTAGATCTGGACTTGACCTAAGACAACACTACTCCTATAGTATATTATCTGTCAGTAAGTTTACTCATGCAGCCCATTATTTATTTTATCCTTCTGCCCTATGCTATTGCAAACAAATTCTTAATTAATAAACACACAGCTCAAGCTATATATCTTTTCAACAAGAATAAGGCAATTTTCTATTTCTGTTAAGATTCACTTACATTTGTATGAAATAGAAAAAAAATTTAAGTTCTTTATTAACATACAAATATTTCTTTAAAAATCCAAAATAAGGTACCTGAACATCATAGAGCGCTACAATGTTTTCATGCTGAAGTTCCTGTTAAGAAAATCGAGAATTCAAAATATTTGTATTTATTCTAATAATTATAATATTTCAATACACAAATAAAATTCAGTATACACACACATATATATCCATTTACACTACTGCTAGTGTACCATACTCCTGTTACTAGATTAGAACAATTCAGTCTACTGAAGAATAAAAACAAATGTGCCTGATCAAACTTTACTTGGGGCCTAAATATTTTTTTACTGTCCTAATTTTTTAGACTCTTAACAAGGTGAGTACTCTCATTTACAAAATAAAGGTCAGAGTTAGTATGACTACATACTTTCTGCTAGTCTTTCAGATTTAATAAACAATTTCTAACAAGAAAGGCATAAAATTCCAAAGTGCTTTTAAAAAGCATGATTTGCCTAAAAGAACACGAAGTATACTTCAACAAGCTATAATTCTTACCAAAGAGCTGTCCAAAGAATAGTAGTTCTGATGAATGTTGTTAGATGAAGGTTCCATGTTTATATTACTTTGGGAAACACTGGGTTAAACACACCTAAATTGGTCTCTTCATTGTATAATTTTTTTCGACTTTCTTTAATGAGTCAAGTGCTTTGTCACTCTCCAAGAAGTATTTAGTAAACAGGATTTTCCACACTTATTTGACCACGGACTCTTTTTTTCCCTCAAAGCATCCCACTTGGATAACTGCTTGTGAGTGATCTAAAAAGACCACTTTAAATAAATAAATAAAAATAAAAAGACCACTTCCAAGGAAAGTAACTTTGTTCAATTTATAAGGAAGAAAGATTCCAACTGCCCCCATTTCTCCCCCCGCCAAAAAAAACTAACTATAACATGAAAGGAATCAGCAGAAGAGATAAATAATGTGTAAGAGGGACCTGCCTCTTCTCAAACAATAAGGCAATAACTAAGGGAAAGAAATGATGAGAAGCTAAAAGCAGTTTTCATCTAATCCCTCTAAGCACTGGCCAAGAGCCACAAACATCTATTCTTAAAAACAGCTTCCCAGCACTCAAATGTTTCAAAAAATTGAGCATGCAAAAAATGAGAGCAACAGGTGAACATTCTCAAACTTGGGGCCAACTACCAAAATTGCAAAGGATGTCATCATGTATCCATTTAAGTTTTAATCTAGTATGAAGTATCACATAAAGAAACATACCTTTAAGATTTTAATTTCCTTCCCAAGCAGTATTTGTGATTTTGACAAGTTCTTTTTATTAATACTTTTAATAGCTACCTCCCAATCAGTTTTCTGGAAAGAAAAAACACTGTTACTCCTGCAAATGATTCCACAGAAACAGTGCAACAGCAAAAAAAAAAAAAATCTATAAGCATAAAGATGTTTTTAGCAAATTCATGTAACAGCACTGAAAAGGAAAATAGAAAAGAACCCGAATCTCTAACAGGAAAATGATTTTATAAGTTAAAGGTGTAGCAAGCTAATGTCCTACAAGATAGCCAGTAAAAATAAATAAATATGAAGACCACGAAGTAACAAGCATTAAGTGAAAAAAGGACACAGTTTATTTACAACTATTTAAAAGTTATGGAGGATAACCTGGGAAGTGGTATAGTTAACTGAAAACAGGATTTGACAGCTAGGTAGGATTAAACGTGTTTTCGCTATTTTTTTTCCCTTGAGTTTTAAGTTACTCTCATGATAAAGTTAGTAGTATTTATTACTTTATCGGCTAAGCAACCAGGCCATCCCTTTGGACCTGCCCCTTGCCCCAAGCCTTCTAGGATTATTTCCACTCCCGAGGTGCCTTTCCAAATTCTTTAGATCCTAAAACCTGCTGGGAGCCTGTTTGCGAAACAGCAAAAGCTTTAAAAAAAAAAAAAAAAAAAAAAGCAAACCCCCCTTTGGGGGGGGTTTGGTTTCCCCCCCCCCCCCCCCCCCC